>NW_026870528.1:0-189843 GCF_963576545.1 Limanda limanda
TGCAAGTCTCTCCGACCTTCACAAAAAAGTTATTCAAGAATATTTCTTTCTCCTATGTGCTTTCATCCCTAACCCTAACCCTAACCCTTCCGAAAGTCGGAGAAGCTCAAGGATGGTACCGATCGATGCGCGCTACCCCATTTAGTGGGGGTAGAGCCTACTTGCAAGTCTCTCCGACCTTCACAAAAAAAGTTATTCAAGAATATCTCTTTCTCCTATGTGCTTTCATCCCTAACCCTAACCCTAACCCTTCCGAAAGTCGGAGAAGCTCAAGGATGGTACCGATCGATGCGCGCTACCCCATTTAGTGGGGGTAGAGCCTACTTGCAAGTCTCTCCGACCTTCACAAAAAACGTTATTCAAGAATATCTCTTTCTCCTATGTGCTTTCATCCCTAACCCTAACCCTAACCCTTCCGAAAGTCGGAGAAGCTCAAGGATGGTACCGATCGATGCGCGCTACCCCATTTAGTGGGGGTAGAGCCTACTTGCAAGTCTCTCCGACCTTCACAAAAAAAGTTATTCAAGAATATCTCCTCAGATTTGGGGGAATTTCGTCGGTCGACCTCTTCCGAAGGTCGTACAAGCTCGGGGATGGTACCAATCGATCTGCAGGACCCAAATTAGTCCAGATGCAACCACTTTCCAAGTCTCTCCGACCTTCACAAAAAAAGTTATTCAAGAATATCTCTTTCTCCTATGTGCTTTCATCCCTAACCCTAACCCTAACCCTTCCGAAAGTCGGAGAAGCTCAAGGATGGTACCGATCGATGCGCGCTACCCCATTTAGTGGGGGTAGAGCCTACTTGCAAGTCTCTCCGACCTTCACAAAAAATGTTATTCAAGAATATCTCTTTCTCCTATGTGCTTTCATCCCTAACCCTAACCCTAACCCTTCCGAAAGTCGGAGAAGCTCAAGGATGGTACCGATCGATGCGCGCTACCCCATTTAGTGGGGGTAGAGCCTACTTGCAAGTCTCTCCGACCTTCACAAAAAAAGTTATTCAAGAATATCTCCTCAGATTTGGGGGAATTTCGTCGGTCGACCTCTTCCGAAGGTCGTACAAGCTCGGGGATGGTACCAATCGATCCGCAGGACCCAAATTAGTCCAGATGCAACCACTTTCCAAGTCTCTCCGACCTTCACAAAAAAAGTTATTCAAGAATATCTCTTTCTCCTATGTGCTTTCATCCCTAACCCTAACCCTAACCCTTCCGAAAGTCGGAGAAGCTCAAGGATGGTACCGATCGATGTGCGCTACCCCATTTAGTGGGGGTAGAGCCTACTTGCAAGTCTCTCCGACCTTCACAAAAAAAGTTATTCAAGAATATCTCTTTCTCCTATGTGCTTTCATCCCTAACCCTAACCCTAACCCTTCCGAAAGTCGGAGAAGCTCAAAGATGGTACCGATCGATGCGCGCTACCCCATTTAGTGGGGGTAGAGCCTACTTGCAAGTCTCTCCGACCTTCACAAAAAAAGTTATTCAAGAATATCTCTTTCTCCTATGTGCTTTCATCCCTAACCCTAACCCTAACCCTTCCGAAAGTCGGAGAAGCTCAAGGATGGTACCGATCGATGCGCGCTACCCCATTTAGTGGGGGTAGAGCCTACTTGCAAGTCTCTCCGACCTTCACAAAAAAAGTTATTCAAGAATATCTCCTCAGATTTGGGGGAATTTCGTCGGTCGACCTCTTCCGAAGGTCGTACAAGCTCGGGGATGGTACCAATCGATCCGCAGGACCCAAATTAGTCCAGATGCAACCACTTTCCAAGTCTCTCCGACCTTCACAAAAAAAGTTATTCAAGAATATCTCTTTCTCCTATGTGCTTTCATCCCTAACCCTAACCCTAACCCTTCCAAAAGTCGGAGAAGCTCAAGGATGGTACCGATCGATGCGCGCTACCCCATTTAGTGGGGGTAGAGCCTACTTGCAAGTCTCTCCGACCTTCACAAAAAAAGTTATTCAAGAATATCTCTTTCTCCTATGTGCTTTCATCCCTAACCCTAACCCTAACCCTTCCGAAAGTCGGAGAAGCTCAAGGATGGTACCGATCGATGCGCGCTACCCCATTTAGTGGGGGTAGAGCCTACTTGCAAGTCTCTCCGACCTTCACAAAAAAAGTTATTCAAGAATATCTCTTTCTCCTATGTGCTTTCATCCCTAACCCTAACCCTAACCCTTCCGAAAGTCGGAGAAGCTTCAAGGATGGTACCGATCGATGCGCGCTACCCCATTTAGTGGGGGTAGAGCCTACTTGCAAGTCTCTCCGACCTTCACAAAAAAAGTTATTCAAGAATATCTCCTCAGATTTGGGGAATTTCGTCGGTCGACCTCTTCCGAAGGTCGTACAAGCTCGGGGATGGTACCAATCGATCCGCAGGACCCAAATTAGTCCAGATGCAACCACTTTCCAAGTCTCTCCGACCTTCACAAAAAAAGTTATTCAAGAATATCTCTTTCTCCTATGTGCTTTCATCCCTAACCCTAACCCTAACCCTTCCGAAAGTCGGAGAAGCTCAAGGATGGTACCGATCGATGCGTGCTACCCCATTTAGTGGGGGTAGAGCCTACTTGCAAGTCTCTCCGACCTTCACAAAAAAAGTTATTCAAGAATATCTCTTTCTCCTATGTGCTTTCATCCCTAACCCTAACCCTAACCCTTCCGAAAGTCGGAGAAGCTCAAGGATGGTACCGATCGATGCACGCTACCCCATTTAGTGGGGGTAGAGCCTACTTGCAAGTCTCTCCGACCTTCACAAAAAAAGTTATTCAAGAATATCTCTTTCTCCTATGTGCTTTCATCCCTAACCCTAACCCTAACCCTTCCGAAAGTCGGAGAAGCTCAAGGATGGTACCGATCGATGCGCGCTACCCCATTTAGTGGGGGTAGAGCCTACTTGCAAGTCTCTCCGACCTTCACAAAAAAAGTTATTCAAGAATATCTCCTCAGATTTGGGGGAATTTCGTCGGTCGACCTCTTCCGAAGGTCGTACAAGCTCGGGGATGGTACCAATCGATCCGCAGGACCCAAATTAGTCCAGATGCAACCACTTTCCAAGTCTCTCCGACCTTCACAAAAAAAGTTATTCAAGAATATCTCTTTCTCCTATGTGCTTTCATCCCTAACCCTTCCGAAAGGTCGGAGAAGCTCAAGGATGGTACCGATCGATGCGCGCTACCCCATTTAGTGGGGGTAGAGCCTACTTGCAAGTCTCTCCGACCTTCACAAAAAAAGTTATTCAAGAATATCTCTTTCTCCTATGTGCTTTCATCCCTAACCCTAACCCTAACCCTTCCGAAAGTCGGAGAAGCTCAAGGATGGTACCGATCGATGCGCGCTACCCCATTTAGTGGGGGTAGAGCCTACTTGCAAGTCTCTCCGACCTTCACAAAAAAAGTTATTCAAGAATATTTCTTTCTCCTATGTGCTTTCATCCCTAACCCTAACCCTAACCCTTCCGAAAGTCGGAGAAGCTCAAGGATGGTACCGATCGATGCGCGCTACCCCATTTAGTGGGGGTAGAGCCTACTTGCAAGTCTCTCCGACCTTCACAAAAAAAGTTATTCAAGAATATCTCCTCAGATTTGGGGGAATTTCGTCGGTCGACCTCTTCCGAAGGGCGTACAAGCTCGGGGATGGTACCAATCGATCCGCAGGACCCAAATTAGTCCAGATGCAACCACTTTCCAAGTCTCTCCGACCTTCACAAAAAAAGTTATTCAAGAATATCTCTTTCTCCTATGTGCTTTCATCCCTAACCCTAACCCTAACCCTTCCGAAAGTCGGAGAAGCTCAAGGATGGTACCGATCGATGCGCGCTACCCCATTTAGTGGGGGGTAGAGCCTACTTGCAAGTCTCTCCGACCTTCACAAAAAAAGTTATTCAAGAATATCTCTTTCTCCTATGTGCTTTCATCCCTAACCCTAACCCTAACCCTTCCGAAAGTCGGAGAAGCTCAAGGATGGTACCGATCGATGCGCGCAACCCCATTTAGTGGGGGTAGAGCCTACTTGCAAGTCTCTCCGACCTTCACAAAAAAAAGTTATTCAAGAATATCTCCTCAGATTTGGGGGAATTTCGTCGGTCGACCTCTTCCGAAGGTCGTACAAGCTCGGGGATGGTACCAATCGATCCGCAGGACCCAAATTAGTCCAGATGCAACCACTTTCCAAGTCTCTCCGACCTTCACAAAAAAAGTTATTCAAGAATATCTCTTTCTCCTATGTGCTTTCATCCCTAACCCTAACCCTAACCCTTCCGAAAGTCGGAGAAGCTCAAGGATGGTACCGATCGATGCGCGCTACCCCATTTAGTGGGGGTAGAGCCTACTTGCAAGTCTCTCCGACCTTCACAAAAAAAGTTATTCAAGAATATCTCTTTCTCCTATGTGCTTTCATCCCTAACCCTAACCCTAACCCTTCCGAAAGTCGGAGAAGCTCAAGGATGGTACCGATCGATGCGCGCTACCCCATTTAGTGGGGGTAGAGCCTACTTGCAAGTCTCTCCGACCTTCACAAAAAAAGTTATTCAAGAATATTTCTTTTCTCCTATGTGCTTTCATCCCTAACCCTAACCCTAACCCTTCCGAAAGTCGGAGAAGCTCAAGGATGGTACCGATCGATGCGCGCTACCCCATTTAGTGGGGGTAGGAGGCCTACTTGCAAGTCTCTCCGACCTTCACAAAAAAAGTTATTCAAGAATATCTCCTCAGATTTGGGGGAATTTCGTCGGTCGACCTCTTCCGAAGGGCGTACAAGCTCGGGGATGGTACCAATCGATCCGCAGGACCCAAATTAGTCCAGATGCAACCACTTTCCAAGTCTCTCCGACCTTCACAAAAAAAGTTATTCAAGAATATCTCTTTCTCCTATGTGCTTTCATCCCTAACCCTAACCCTAACCCTTCCGAAAGTCGGAGAAGCTCAAGGATGGTACCGATCGATGCGCGCTACCCCATTTAGTGGGGGTAGAGCCTACTTGCAAGTCTCTCCGACCTTCACAAAAAAGTTATTCAAGAATATCTCTTTCTCCTATGTGCTTTCATCCCTAACCCTAACCCTAACCCTTCCGAAAGTCGGAGAAGCTCAAGGATGGTACCGATCGATGCGCGCAACCCCATTTAGTGGGGGTAGAGCCTACTTGCAAGTCTCTCCGACCTTCACAAAAAAAAGTTATTCAAGAATATCTCCTCAGATTTGGGGGAATTTCGTCGGTCGACCTCTTCCGAAGGTCGTACAAGCTCGGGGATGGTACCAATCGATCCGCAGGACCCAAATTAGTCCAGATGCAACCACTTTCCAAGTCTCTCCGACCTTCACAAAAAAAGTTATTCAAGAATATCTCTTTCTCCTATGTGCTTTCATCCCTAACCCTAACCCTAACCTTCCGAAAGTCGGAGAAGCTCAAGGATGGTACCGATCGATGCGCGCTACCCCATTTAGTGGGGGTAGAGCCTACTTGCAAGTCTCTCCGACCTTCACAAAAAAAGTTATTCAAGAATATCTCTTTCTCCTATGTGCTTTCATCCCTAACCCTAACCCTAACCCTTCCGAAAGTCGGAGAAGCTCAAGGATGGTACCGATCGATGTGCGCTACCCCATTTAGTGGGGGTAGAGCCTAC
The DNA here is from genome assembly GCF_963576545.1 of Limanda limanda. NCBI lineage: Eukaryota > Metazoa > Chordata > Actinopteri > Pleuronectiformes > Pleuronectidae > Limanda > Limanda limanda. Next base: position 5,625 of record NW_026870528.1, read on the forward strand.
TTGCAAGTCTCTCCGACCTTCACAAAAAAAGTTATTCAAGAATATCTCTTTCTCCTATGTGCTTTCATCCCTAACCCTAACCCTAACCCTTCCGAAAGTCGGAGAAGCTCAAGGATGGTACCGATCGATGCGCGCTACCCCATTTAGTGGGGGTAGAGCCTACTTGCAAGTCTCTCCGACCTTCACAAAAAGGTTATTCAAGAATATCTCCTCAGATTTGGGGGAATTTCGTCGGTCGACCTCTTCCGAAGGTCGTACAAGCTCGGGGATGGTACCAATCGATCCGCAGGACCCAAATTAGTCCAGATGCAACCACTTTCCAAGTCTCTCCGACCTTCACAAAAAAAGTTATTCAAGAATATGTCTTTCTCCTATGTGCTTTCATCCCTAACCCTAACCTAACCCTTCCGAAAGTCGGAGAAGCTCAAGGATGGTACCGATCGATGCGCGCTACCCCATTTAGTGGGGGTAGAGCCTACTTGCAAGTCTCTCCGACCTTCACAAAAAACGTTATTCAAGAATATCTCTTTCTCCTATGTGCTTTCATCCCTAACCCTAACCCTAACCCTTCCGAAAGTCGGAGAAGCTCAAGGATGGTACCGATCGATGCGCGCTACCCCATTTAGTGGGGGTAGAGCCTACTTGCAAGTCTCTCCGACCTTCACAAAAAAAGTTATTCAAGAATATCTCCTCAGATTTGGGGGAATTTCGTCGGTCGACCTCTTCCGAAGGTCGTACAAGCTCGGGGATGGTACCAATCGATCTGCAGGACCCAAATTAGTCCAGATGCAACCACTTTCCAAGTCTCTCCGACCTTCACAAAAAAAGTTATTCAAGAATATCTCTTTCTCCTATGTGCTTTCATCCCTAACCCTAACCCTAACCCTTCCGAAAGTCGGAGAAGCTCAAGGATGGTACCGATCGATGCGCGCTACCCCATTTAGTGGGGGTAGAGCCTACTTGCAAGTCTCTCCGACCTTCACAAAAAAAGTTATTCAAGAATATCTCTTTCTCCTATGTGCTTTCATCCCTAACCCTAACCCTAACCCTTCCGAAAGTCGGAGAAGCTCAAGGATGGTACCGATCGATGCGCGCTACCCCATTTAGTGGGGGTAGAGCCTACTTGCAAGTCTCTCCGACCTTCACAAAAAAAGTTATTCAAGAATATCTCCTCAGATTTGGGGAATTTCGTCGGTCGACCTCTTCCGAAGGTCGTACAAGCTCGGGGATGGTACCAATCGATCTGCAGGACCCAAATTAGTCCAGATGCAACCACTTTCCAAGTCTCTCCGACCTTCACAAAAAAAGTTATTCAAGAATATCTCTTTCTCCTATGTGCTTTCATCCCCTACCCTACCTAACCCTTCCCGAAAGTCGGAGAAGCTCAAGGATGGTACCGATCGATGCGCGCTACCCCATTTAGTGGGGGTAGAGCCTACTTGCAAGTCTCTCCGACCTTCACAAAAAAAGTTATTTAAGAATATCTCTTTCTCCTATGTGCTTTCATCCCTAACCCTAACCCTAACCCTTCCGAAAGTCGGAGAAGCTCAAGGATAGTACCGATCGATGCGCGCTACCCCATTTAGTGGGGGTAGAGCCTACTTGCAAGTCTCTCCGACCTTCACAAAAAAAGTTATTCAAGAATATCTCCTCAGATTTGGGGGAATTTCGTCGGTCGACCTCTTCCGAAGGTCGTACAAGCTCGGGGATGGTACCAATCGATCCGCAGGACCCAAATTAGTCCAGATGCAACCACTTTCCAAGTCTCTCCGACCTTCACAAAAAAAGTTATTCAAGAATATCTCTTTCTCCTATGTGCTTTCATCCCTAACCCTAACCCTAACCCTTCCGAAAGTCGGAGAAGCTCAAGGATGGTACCGATCGATGTGCGCTACCCCATTTAGTGGGGGTAGAGCCTACTTGCAAGTCTCTCCGACCTTCACAAAAAAAGTTATTCAAGAATATCTCTTTCTCCTATGTGCTTTCATCCCTAACCCTAACCCTAACCCTTCCGAAAGTCGGAGAAGCTCAAGGATGGTACCGATCGATGCGCGCTACCCCATTTAGTGGGGGTAGAGCCTACTTGCAAGTCTCTCCGACCTTCACAAAAAAAGTTATTCAAGAATATCTCTTTCTCCTATGTGCTTTCATCCCTAACCCTAACCCTAACCCTTCCGAAAGTCGGAGAAGCTCAAGGATGGTACCGATCGATGCGCGTTACCCCATTTAGTGGGGGTAGAGCCTACTTGCAAGTCTCTCCGACCTTCACAAAAAAAGTTATTCAAGAATATCTCCTCAGATTTGGGGGAATTTCGTCGGTCGACCTCTTCCGAAGGTCGTACAAGCTCGGGGATGGTACCAATCGATCCGCAGGACCCAAATTAGTCCAGATGCAACCACTTTCCAAGTCTCTCCGACCTTCACAAAAAAAGTTATTCAAGAATATCTCTTTCTCCTATGTGCTTTCATCCCTAACCCTAACCCTAACCCTTCCAAAAGTCGGAGAAGCTCAAGGATGGTACCGATCGATGCGCGCTACCCCATTTAGTGGGGGTAGAGCCTACTTGCAAGTCTCTCCGACCTTCACAAAAAAAGTTATTCAAGAATATCTCTTTCTCCTATGTGCTTTCATCCCTAACCCTAACCCTAACCCTTCCGAAAGTCGGAGAAGCTCAAGGATGGTACCGATCGATGCGCGCTACCCCATTTAGTGGGGGTAGAGCCTACTTGCAAGTCTCTCCGACCTTCACAAAAAAAGTTATTCAAGAATATCTCTTTCTCCTATGTGCTTTCATCCCTAACCCTAACCCTAACCCTTCCGAAAGTCGGAGAAGCTCAAGGATGGTACCGATCGATGCGCGCTACCCCATTTAGTGGGGGTAGAGCCTACTTGCAAGTCTCTCCGACCTTCACAAAAAAAGTTATTCAAGAATATCTCCTCAGATTTGGGGGAATTTCGTCGGTCGACCTCTTCCGAAGGTCGTACAAGCTCGGGGATGGTACCAATCGATCTGCAGGACCCAAATTAGTCCAGATGCAACCACTTTCCAAGTCTCTCCGACCTTCACAAAAAAAGTTATTCAAGAATATCTCTTTCTCCTATGTGCTTTCATCCCTAACCCTAACCCTAACCCTTCCGAAAGTCGGAGAAGCTCAAGGATGGTACCGATCGATGCGCGCTACCCCATTTAGTGGGGGTAGAGCCTACTTGCAAGTCTCTCCGACCTTCACAAAAAAAGTTATTTAAGAATATCTCTTTCTCCTATGTGCTTTCATCCCTAACCCTAACCCTAACCCTTCCGAAAGTCGGAGAAGCTCAAGGATAGTACCGATCGATGCGCGCTACCCCATTTAGTGGGGGTAGAGCCTACTTGCAAGTCTCTCCGACCTTCACAAAAAAAGTTATTCAAGAATATCTCCTCAGATTTGGGGGAATTTCGTCGGTCGACCTCTTCCGAAGGTCGTACAAGCTCGGGGATGGTACCAATCGATCCGCAGGACCCAAATTAGTCCAGATGCAACCACTTTCCAAGTCTCTCCGACCTTCACAAAAAAAGTTATTCAAGAATATCTCTTTCTCCTATGTGCTTTCATCCCTAACCCTAACCCTAACCCTTCCGAAAGTCGGAGAAGCTCAAGGATGGTACCGATCGATGTGCGCTACCCCATTTAGTGGGGGTAGAGCCTACTTGCAAGTCTCTCCGACCTTCACAAAAAAAGTTATTCAAGAATATCTCTTTCTCCTATGTGCTTTCATCCCTAACCCTAACCCTAACCCTTCCGAAAGTCGGAGAAGCTCAAGGATGGTACCGATCGATGCGCGCTACCCCATTTAGTGGGGGTAGAGCCTACTTGCAAGTCTCTCCGACCTTCACAAAAAAAGTTATTCAAGAATATCTCTTTCTCCTATGTGCTTTCATCCCTAACCCTAACCCTAACCCTTCCGAAAGTCGGAGAAGCTCAAGGATGGTACCGATCGATGCGCGTTACCCCATTTAGTGGGGGTAGAGCCTACTTGCAAGTCTCTCCGACCTTCACAAAAAAAGTTATTCAAGAATATCTCCTCAGATTTGGGGGAATTTCGTCGGTCGACCTCTTCCGAAGGTCGTACAAGCTCGGGGATGGTACCAATCGATCCGCAGGACCCAAATTAGTCCAGATGCAACCACTTTCCAAGTCTCTCCGACCTTCACAAAAAAAGTTATTCAAGAATATCTCTTTCTCCTATGTGCTTTCATCCCTAACCCTAACCCTAACCCTTCCAAAAGTCGGAGAAGCTCAAGGATGGTACCGATCGATGCGCGCTACCCCATTTAGTGGGGGTAGAGCCTACTTGCAAGTCTCTCCGACCTTCACAAAAAAAGTTATTCAAGAATATCTCTTTCTCCTATGTGCTTTCATCCCTAACCCTAACCCTAACCCTTCCGAAAGTCGGAGAAGCTCAAGGATGGTACCGATCGATGCGCGCTACCCCATTTAGTGGGGGTAGAGCCTACTTGCAAGTCTCTCCGACCTTCACAAAAAAAGTTATTCAAGAATATCTCTTTCTCCTATGTGCTTTCATCCCTAACCCTAACCCTAACCCTTCCGAAAGTCGGAGAAGCTCAAGGATGGTACCGATCGATGCGCGCTACCCCATTTAGTGGGGGTAGAGCCTACTTGCAAGTCTCTCCGACCTTCACAAAAAAAGTTATTCAAGAATATCTCCTCAGATTTGGGGGAATTTCGTCGGTCGACCTCTTCCGAAGGTCGTACAAGCTCGGAGATGGTACCAATCGATCCGCAGGACCCAAATTAGTCCAGATGCAACCACTTTCCAAGTCTCTCCGACCTTCACAAAAAAAGTTATTCAAGAATATCTCTTTCTCCTATGTGCTTTCATCCCTAACCCTAACCCTAACCCTTCCGAAAGTCGGAGAAGCTCAAGGATGGTACCGATCGATGCGCGCTACCCCATTTAGTGGGGGTAGAGCCTACTTGCAAGTCTCTCCGACCTTCACAAAAAAAGTTATTCAAGAATATCTCTTTCTCCTATGTGCTTTCATCCCTAACCCTAACCCTTCCGAAAGTCGGAGAAGCTCAAGGATGGTACCGATCGATGCGCGCTACCCCATTTAGTGGGGGTAGAGCCTACTTGCAAGTCTCTCCGACCTTCACAAAAAAAGTTATTCAAGAATATCTCTTTCTCCTATGTGCTTTCATCCCTAACCCTAACCCTAACCCTTCCGAAAGTCGGAGAAGCTCAAGGATGGTACCGATCGATGCGCGCTACCCCATTTAGTGGGGGTAGAGCCTACTTGCAAGTCTCTCCGACCTTCACAAAAAAAGTTATTCAAGAATATCTCTTTCTCCTATGTGCTTTCATCCCTAACCCTAACCCTAACCCTTCCGAAAGTCGGAGAAGCTCAAGGATGGTACCGATCGATGCGCGCTACCCCATTTAGTGGGGGTAGAGCCTACTTGCAAGTCTCTCCGACCTTCACAAAAAAAGTTATTCAAGAATATCTCCTCAGATTTGGGGGAATTTCGTCGGTCGACCTCTTCCGAAGGTCGTACAAGCTCGGGGATGGTACCAATCGATCCGCAGGACCCAAATTAGTCCAGATGCAACCACTTTCCAAGTCTCTCCGACCTTCACAAAAAAAGTTATTCAAGAATATCTCTTTCTCCTATGTGCTTTCATCCCTAACCCTAACCCTAACCCTTCCGAAAGTCGGAGAAGCTCAAGGATGGTACCGATCGATGCGCGCTACCCCATTTAGTGGGGGTAGAGCCTACTTGCAAGTCTCTCCGACCTTCACAAAAAAAGTTATTCAAGAATATCTCTTTCTCCTATGTGCTTTCATCCCTAACCCTAACCCTAACCCTTCCGAAAGTCGGAGAAGCTCAAGGATGGTACCGATCGATGCGCGCTACCCCATTTAGTGGGGGTAGAGCCTACTTGCAAGTCTCTCCGACCTTCACAAAAAAAGTTATTCAAGAATATCTCCTCAGATTTGGGGGAATTTCGTCGGTCGACCTCTTCCGAAGGTCGTACAAGCTCGGGGATGGTACCAATCGATCCGCAGGACCCAAATTAGTCCAGATGCAACCACTTTCCAAGTCTCTCCGACCTTCACAAAAAAAGTTATTCAAGAATATCTCTTTCTCCTATGTGCTTTCATCCCTAACCCTAACCCTAACCCTTCCAAAAGTCGGAGAAGCTCAAGGATGGTACCGATCGATGCGCGCTACCCCATTTAGTGGGGGTAGAGCCTACTTGCAAGTCTCTCCGACCTTCACAAAAAAAGTTATTCAAGAATATCTCTTTCTCCTATGTGCTTTCATCCCTAACCCTAACCCTTCCGAAAGTCGGAGAAGCTCAAGGATGGTACCGATCGATGCGCGCTACCCCATTTAGTGGGGGTAGAGCCTACTTGCAAGTCTCTCCGACCTTCACAAAAAAAGTTATTCAAGAATATCTCTTTCTCCTATGTGCTTTCATCCCTAACCCTAACCCTAACCCTTCCAAAAGTCGGAGAAGCTCAAGGATGGTACCGATCGATGCGCGCTACCCCATTTAGTGGGGGTAGAGCCTACTTGCAAGTCTCTCCGACCTTCACAAAAAAAGTTATTCAAGAATATCTCCTCAGATTTGGGGGAATTTCGTCGGTCGACCTCTTCCGAAGGTCGTACAAGCTCGGGGATGGTACCAATCGATCCGCAGGACCCAAATTAGTCCAGATGCAACCACTTTCCAAGTCTCTCCGACCTTCACAAAAAAAGTTATTCAAGAATATCTCTTTCTCCTATGTGCTTTCATCCCTAACCCTAACCCTAACCCTTCCGAAAGTCGGAGAAGCTCAAGGATGGTACCGATCGATGCGCGCTACCCCATTTAGTGGGGGTAGAGCCTACTTGCAAGTCTCTCCGACCTTCACAAAAAAAGTTATTCAAGAATATCTCTTTCTCCTATGTGCTTTCATCCCTAACCCTAACCCTTCCGAAAGTCGGAGAAGCTCAAGGATGGTACCGATCGATGCGCGCTACCCCATTTAGTGGGGGTAGAGCCTACTTGCAAGTCTCTCCGACCTTCACAAAAAAAGTTATTCAAGAATATCTCTTTCTCCTATGTGCTTTCATCCCTAACCCTAACCCTAACCCTTCCGAAAGTCGGAGAAGCTCAAGGATGGTACCGATCGATGCGCGCTACCCCATTTAGTGGGGGTAGAGCCTACTTGCAAGTCTCTCCGACCTTCACAAAAAAAGTTATTCAAGAATATCTCCTCAGATTTGGGGGAATTTCGTCGGTCGACCTCTTCCGAAGGTCGTACAAGCTCGGGGATGGTACCAATCGATCCGCAGGACCCAAATTAGTCCAGATGCAACCACTTTCCAAGTCTCTCCGACCTTCACAAAAAAAGTTATTCAAGAATATCTCTTTCTCCTATGTGCTTTCATCCCTAACCCTAACCCTAACCCTTCCAAAAGTCGGAGAAGCTCAAGGATGGTACCGATCGATGCGCGCTACCCCATTTAGTGGGGGTAGAGCCTACTTGCAAGTCTCTCCGACCTTCACAAAAAAAGTTATTCAAGAATATCTCTTTCTCCTATGTGCTTTCATCCCTAACCCTAACCCTAACCCTTCCGAAAGTCGGAGAAGCTCAAGGATGGTACCGATCGATGCGCGCTACCCCATTTAGTGGGGGTAGAGCCTACTTGCAAGTCTCTCCGACCTTCACAAAAAAAGTTATTCAAGAATATTTCTTTCTCCTATGTGCTTTCATCCCTAACCCTAACCCTAACCCTTCCGAAAGTCGGAGAAGCTCAAGGATGGTACCGATCGATGCGCGCTACCCCATTTAGTGGGGGTAGAGCCTACTTGCAAGTCTCTCCGACCTTCACAAAAAAAGTTATTCAAGAATATCTCCTCAGATTTGGGGGAATTTCGTCGGTCGACCTCTTCCGAAGGTCGTACAAGCTCGGGGATGGTACCAATCGATCCGCAGGACCCAAATTAGTCCAGATGCAACCACTTTCCAAGTCTCTCCGACCTTCACAAAAAAAGTTATTCAAGAATATCTCTTTCTCCTATGTGCTTTCATCCCTAACCCTAACCCTAACCCTTCCGAAAGTCGGAGAAGCTCAAGGATGGTACCGATCGATGCGCGCTACCCCATTTAGTGGGGGTAAAGCCTACTTGCAAGTCTCTCCGACCTTCACAAAAAAAGTTATTCAAGAATATCTCTTTCTCCTATGTGCTTTCATCCCTAACCCTAACCCTAACCCTTCCGAAAGTCGGAGAAGCTCAAGGATGGTACCGATCGATGCGCGCAACCCCATTTAGTGGGGGTAGAGCCTACTTGCAAGTCTCTCCGACCTTCACAAAAAAAGTTATTCAAGAATATCTCCTCAGATTTGGGGGAATTTCGTCGGTCGACCTCTTCCGAAGTTCGTACAAGCTCGGGGATGGTACCAATCGATCCGCAGGACCCAAATTAGTCCAGATGCAACCACTTTCCAAGTCTCTCCGACCTTCACAAAAAAAGTTATTCAAGAATATCTCTTTCTCCTATGTGCTTTCATCCCTAACCCTAACCCTAACCCTTCCGAAAGTCGGAGAAGCTCAAGGATGGTACCGATCGATGCGCGCTACCCCATTTAGTGGGGGTAGAGCCTACTTGCAAGTCTCTCCGACCTTCACAAAAAAAGTTATTCAAGAATATCTCTTTCTCCTATGTGCTTTCATCCCTAACCCTAACCCTAACCCTTCCGAAAGTCGGAGAAGCTCAAGGATGGTACCGATCGATGTGCGCTACCCCATTTAGTGGGGGTAGAGCCTACTTGCAAGTCTCTCCGACCTTCACAAAAAAAGTTATTCAAGAATATCTCTTTCTCCTATGTGCTTTCATCCCTAACCCTAACCCTAACCCTTCCGAAAGTCGGAGAAGCTCAAGGATGGTACCGATCGATGCGCGCTACCCCATTTAGTGGGGGTAGAGCCTACTTGCAAGTCTCTCCGACCTTCACAAAAAAGGTTATTCAAGAATATCTCCTCAGATTTGGGGGAATTTCGTCGGTCGACCTCTTCCGAAGGTCGTACAAGCTCGGGGATGGTACCAATCGATCCGCAGGACCCAAATTAGTCCAGATGCAACCACTTTCCAAGTCTCTCCGACCTTCACAAAAAAAGTTATTCAAGAATATCTCTTTCTCCTATGTGCTTTCATCCCTAACCCTAACCCTAACCCTTCCGAAAGTCGGAGAAGCTCAAGGATGGTACCGATCGATGCGCGCTACCCCATTTAGTGGGGGTAGAGCCTACTTGCAAGTCTCTCCGACCTTCACAAAAAACGTTATTCAAGAATATCTCTTTCTCCTATGTGCTTTCATCCCTAACCCTAACCCTAACCCTTCCGAAAGTCGGAGAAGCTCAAGGATGGTACCGATCGATGCGCGCTACCCCATTTAGTGGGGGTAGAGCCTACTTGCAAGTCTCTCCGACCTTCACAAAAAAAGTTATTCAAGAATATCTCTTTCTCCTATGTGCTTTCATCCCTAACCCTAACCCTAACCCTTCCGAAAGTCGGAGAAGCTCAAGGATGGTACTGATCGATGCGCGCTACCCCATTTAGTGGGGGTAGAGCCTACTTGCAAGTCTCTCCGACCTTCACAAAAAAAGTTATTCAAGAATATCTCCTCAGATTTGGGGGAATTTCGTCGGTCGACCTCTTCCGAAGGTCGTACAAGCTCGGGGATGGTACCAATCGATCCGCAGGACCCAAATTAGTCCAGATGCAACCACTTTCCAAGTCTCTCCGACCTTCACAAAAAAAGTTATTCAAGAATATCTCTTTCTCCTATGTGCTTTCATCCCTAACCCTAACCCTAACCCTTCCGAAAGTCGGAGAAGCTCAAGGATGGTACCGATCGATGCGCGCAACCCCATTTAGTGGGGGTAGAGCCTACTTGCAAGTCTCTCCGACCTTCACAAAAAAAGTTATTCAAGAATATCTCCTCAGATTTGGGGGAATTTCGGCGGTCGACCTCTTTCGAAGGTCGTACAAGCTCGGGGATGGTACCAATCGATCCGCAGGACCCAAATTAGTCCAGATGCAACCACTTTCCAAGTCTCTCCGACCTTCACAAAAAAAGTTATTCAAGAATATCTCTTTCTCCTATGTGCTTTCATCCCTAACCCTAACCCTAACCCTTCCGAAAGTCGGAAAAGCTCAAGGATGGTACCGATCGATGCGCGCTACCCCATTTAGTGGGGGTAGAGCCTACTTGCAAGTCTCTCCGACCTTCACAAAAAAAGTTATTCAAGAATATCTCTTTCTCCTATGTGCTTTCATCCCTAACCCTAACCCTAACCCTTCCGAAAGTCGGAGAAGCTCAAGGATGGTACCGATCGATGCGCGCTACCCCATTTAGTGGGGGTAGAGCCTACTTGCAAGTCTCTCCGACCTTCACAAAAAAAGTTATTCAAGAATATCTCCTCAGATTTGGGGGAATTTCGTCGGTCGACCTCTTCCGAAGGTCGTACAAGCTCGGGGATGGTACCAATCGATCCGCAGGACCCAAATTAGTCCAGATGCAACCACTTTCCAAGTCTCTCCGACCTTCACAAAAAAAGTTATTCAAGAATATCTCTTTCTCCTATGTGCTTTCATCCCTAACCCTAACCCTAACCCTTCCGAAAGTCGGAGAAGCTCAAGGATGGTACCGATCGATGCGCGCTACCCTATTTAGTGGGGGTAGAGCCTACTTGCAAGTCTCTCCGACCTTCACAAAAAAAGTTATTCAAGAATATCTCCTCAGATTTGGGGGAATTTCGGCGGTCGACCTCTTTCGAAGGTCGTACAAGCTTGGGGATGGTACCAATCGATCCGCAGGACCCAAATTAGTCCAGATGCAACCACTTTCCAAGTCTCTCCGACCTTCACAAAAAAAGTTATTCAAGAATATCTCTTTCTCCTATGTGCTTTCATCCCTAACCCTAACCCTAACCCTTCCGAAAGTCGGAAAAGCTCAAGGATGGTACCGATCGATGCGCGCTACCCCATTTAGTGGGGGTAGAGTCTACTTGCAAGTCTCTCCGACCTTCACAAAAAAAGTTATTCAAGAATATCTCTTTCTCCTATGTGCTTTCATCCCTAACCCTAACCCTAACCCTTCCGAAAGTCGGAGAAGCTCAAACATGGTACCGATCGATGCGCGCTACCCCATTTAGTGGGGGTAGAGCCTACTTGCAAGTCTCTCCGACCTTCACAAAAAAAGTTATTCAAGAATATCTCTTTCTCCTATGTGCTTTCATCCCTAACCCTAACCCTAACCCTTCCGAAAGTCGGAGAAGCTCAAGGATGGTACCGATCGATGCGCGCTACCCCATTTAGTGGGGGTAGAGCCTACTTGCAAGTCTCTCCGACCTTCACAAAAAAAGTTATTCAAGAATATCTCTTTCTCCTATGTGCTTTCATCCCTAACCCTAACCCTAACCCTTCCGAAAGTCGGAGAAGCTCAAGGATGGTACCGATCGATGCGCGCAACCCCATTTAGTGGGGGTAGAGCCTACTTGCAAGTCTCTCCGACCTTCACAAAAAAAGTTATTCAAGAATATCTCTTTCTCCTATGTGCTTTCATCCCTAACCCTAACCCTAACCCTTCCGAAAGTCGGAGAAGCTCAAGGATGGTACCGATCGATGCGCGCTACCCCATTTAGTGGGGGTAGAGCCTACTTGCAAGTCTCTCCGACCTTCACAAAAAAAGTTATTCAAGAATATCTCTTTCTCCTATGTGCTTTCATCCCTAACCCTAACCCTAACCCTTCCGAAAGTCGGAGAAGCTCAAGGATGGTACCGATCGATGCGCGCTACCCCATTTAGTGGGGGTAGAGCCTACTTGCAAGTCTCTCCGACCTTCACAAAAAAAGTTATTCAAGAATATCTCTTTCTCCTATGTGCTTTCATCCCTAACCCTAACCCTAACCCTTCCAAAAGTCGGAGAAGCTCAAGGATGGTACCGATCGATGCGCGCTACCCCATTTAGTGGGGGTAGAGCCTACTTGCAAGTCTCTCCGACCTTCACAAAAAAAGTTATTCAAGAATATCTCTTTCTCCTATGTGCTTTCATCCCTAACCCTAACCCTAACCCTTCCGAAAGTCGGAGAAGCTCAAGGATGGTACCGATCGATGCGCGCTACCCCATTTAGTGGGGGTAGAGCCTACTTGCAAGTCTCTCCGACCTTCACAAAAAAAGTTATTCAAGAATATCTCTTTCTCCTATGTGCTTTCATCCCTAACCCTAACCCTAACCCTTCCGAAAGTCGGAGAAGCTCAAGGATGGTACCGATCGATGCGCGCTACCCCATTTAGTGGGGGTAGAGCCTACTTGCAAGTCTCTCCGACCTTCACAAAAAAAGTTATTCAAGAATATCTCCTCAGATTTGGGGGAATTTCGTCGGTCGACCTCTTCCGAAGGTCGTACAAGCTCGGAGATGGTACCAATCGATCCGCAGGACCCAAATTAGTCCAGATGCAACCACTTTCCAAGTCTCTCCGACCTTCACAAAAAAAGTTATTCAAGAATATCTCTTTCTCCTATGTGCTTTCATCCCTAACCCTAACCCTAACCCTTCCGAAAGTCGGAGAAGCTCAAGGATGGTACCGATCGATGCGCGCTACCCCATTTAGTGGGGGTAGAGCCTACTTGCAAGTCTCTCCGACCTTCACAAAAAACGTTATTCAAGAATATCTCTTTCTCCTATGTGCTTTCATCCCTAACCCTAACCCTTCCGAAAGTCGGAGAAGCTCAAGGATGGTACCGATCGATGCGCGCTACCCCATTTAGTGGGGGTAGAGCCTACTTGCAAGTCTCTCCGACCTTCACAAAAAAAGTTATTCAAGAATATCTCTTTCTCCTATGTGCTTTCATCCCTAACCCTAACCCTAACCCTTCCGAAAGTCGGAGAAGCTCAAGGATGGTACCGATCGATGCGCGCTACCCCATTTAGTGGGGGTAGAGCCTACTTGCAAGTCTCTCCGACCTTCACAAAAAAAGTTATTCAAGAATATCTCTTTCTCCTATGTGCTTTCATCCCTAACCCTAACCCTAACCCTTCCGAAAGTCGGAGAAGCTCAAGGATGGTACCGATCGATGCGCGCTACCCCATTTAGTGGGGGTAGAGCCTACTTGCAAGTCTCTCCGACCTTCACAAAAAAAGTTATTCAAGAATATCTCCTCAGATTTGGGGGAATTTCGTCGGTCGACCTCTTCCGAAGGTCGTACAAGCTCGGGGATGGTACCAATCGATCCGCAGGACCCAAATTAGTCCAGATGCAACCACTTTCCAAGTCTCTCCGACCTTCACAAAAAAAGTTATTCAAGAATATCTCTTTCTCCTATGTGCTTTCATCCCTAACCCTAACCCTAACCCTTCCGAAAGTCGGAGAAGCTCAAGGATGGTACCGATCGATGTGCGCTACCCCATTTAGTGGGGGTAGAGCCTACTTGCAAGTCTCTCCGACCTTCACAAAAAAAGTTATTCAAGAATATCTCTTTCTCCTATGTGCTTTCATCCCTAACCCTAACCCTAACCCTTCCGAAAGTCGGAGAAGCTCAAGGATGGTACCGATCGATGCGCGCTACCCCATTTAGTGGGGGTAGAGCCTACTTGCAAGTCTCTCCGACCTTCACAAAAAAAGTTATTCAAGAATATCTCTTTCTCCTATGTGCTTTCATCCCTAACCCTAACCCTAACCCTTCCGAAAGTCGGAGAAGCTCAAGGATGGTACCGATCGATGCGCGCTACCCCATTTAGTGGGGGTAGAGCCTACTTGCAAGTCTCTCCGACCTTCACAAAAAAAGTTATTCAAGAATATCTCCTCAGATTTGGGGGAATTTCGTCGGTCGACCTCTTCCGAAGGTCGTACAAGCTCGGGGATGGTACCAATCGATCCGCAGGACCCAAATTAGTCCAGATGCAACCACTTTCCAAGTCTCTCCGACCTTCACAAAAAAAGTTATTCAAGAATATCTCTTTCTCCTATGTGCTTTCATCCCTAACCCTAACCCTAACCCTTCCAAAAGTCGGAGAAGCTCAAGGATGGTACCGATCGATGCGCGCTACCCCATTTAGTGGGGGTAGAGCCTACTTGCAAGTCTCTCCGACCTTCACAAAAAAAGTTATTCAAGAATATCTCTTTCTCCTATGTGCTTTCATCCCTAACCCTAACCCTAACCCTTCCGAAAGTCGGAGAAGCTCAAGGATGGTACCGATCGATGCGCGCTACCCCATTTAGTGGGGGTAGAGCCTACTTGCAAGTCTCTCCGACCTTCACAAAAAAAGTTATTCAAGAATATCTCTTTCTCCTATGTGCTTTCATCCCTAACCCTAACCCTAACCCTTCCAAAAGTCGGAGAAGCTCAAGGATGGTACCGATCGATGCGCGCTACCCCATTTAGTGGGGGTAGAGCCTACTTGCAAGTCTCTCCGACCTTCACAAAAAAAGTTATTCAAGAATATCTCCTCAGATTTGGGGGAATTTCGTCGGTCGACCTCTTCCGAAGGTCGTACAAGCTCGGGGATGGTACCAATCGATCCGCAGGACCCAAATTAGTCCAGATGCAACCACTTTCCAAGTCTCTCCGACCTTCACAAAAAAAGTTATTCAAGAATATCTCTTTCTCCTATGTGCTTTCATCCCTAACCCTAACCCTAACCCTTCCGAAAGTCGGAGAAGCTCAAGGATGGTACCGATCGATGCGCGCTACCCCATTTAGTGGGGGTAGAGCCTACTTGCAAGTCTCTCCGACCTTCACAAAAAAAGTTATTCAAGAATATCTCTTTCTCCTATGTGCTTTCATCCCTAACCCTAACCCTTCCGAAAGTCGGAGAAGCTCAAGGATGGTACCGATCGATGCGCGCTACCCCATTTAGTGGGGGTAGAGCCTACTTGCAAGTCTCTCCGACCTTCACAAAAAAAGTTATTCAAGAATATCTCTTTCTCCTATGTGCTTTCATCCCTAACCCTAACCCTAACCCTTCCGAAAGTCGGAGAAGCTCAAGGATGGTACCGATCGATGCGCGCTACCCCATTTAGTGGGGGTAGAGCCTACTTGCAAGTCTCTCCGACCTTCACAAAAAAAGTTATTCAAGAATATCTCCTCAGATTTGGGGGAATTTCGTCGGTCGACCTCTTCCGAAGGTCGTACAAGCTCGGGGATGGTACCAATCGATCCGCAGGACCCAAATTAGTCCAGATGCAACCACTTTCCAAGTCTCTCCGACCTTCACAAAAAAAGTTATTCAAGAATATCTCTTTCTCCTATGTGCTTTCATCCCTAACCCTAACCCTAACCCTTCCAAAAGTCGGAGAAGCTCAAGGATGGTACCGATCGATGCGCGCTACCCCATTTAGTGGGGGTAGAGCCTACTTGCAAGTCTCTCCGACCTTCACAAAAAAAGTTATTCAAGAATATCTCTTTCTCCTATGTGCTTTCATCCCTAACCCTAACCCTAACCCTTCCGAAAGTCGGAGAAGCTCAAGGATGGTACCGATCGATGCGCGCTACCCCATTTAGTGGGGGTAGAGCCTACTTGCAAGTCTCTCCGACCTTCACAAAAAAAGTTATTCAAGAATATTTCTTTCTCCTATGTGCTTTCATCCCTAACCCTAACCCTAACCCTTCCGAAAGTCGGAGAAGCTCAAGGATGGTACCGATCGATGCGCGCTACCCCATTTAGTGGGGGTAGAGCCTACTTGCAAGTCTCTCCGACCTTCACAAAAAAAGTTATTCAAGAATATCTCCTCAGATTTGGGGGAATTTCGTCGGTCGACCTCTTCCGAAGGTCGTACAAGCTCGGGGATGGTACCAATCGATCCGCAGGACCCAAATTAGTCCAGATGCAACCACTTTCCAAGTCTCTCCGACCTTCACAAAAAAAGTTATTCAAGAATATCTCTTTCTCCTATGTGCTTTCATCCCTAACCCTAACCCTAACCCTTCCGAAAGTCGGAGAAGCTCAAGGATGGTACCGATCGATGCGCGCTACCCCATTTAGTGGGGGTAAAGCCTACTTGCAAGTCTCTCCGACCTTCACAAAAAAAGTTATTCAAGAATATCTCTTTCTCCTATGTGCTTTCATCCCTAACCCTAACCCTAACCCTTCCGAAAGTCGGAGAAGCTCAAGGATGGTACCGATCGATGCGCGCAACCCCATTTAGTGGGGGTAGAGCCTACTTGCAAGTCTCTCCGACCTTCACAAAAAAAGTTATTCAAGAATATCTCCTCAGATTTGGGGGAATTTCGTCGGTCGACCTCTTCCGAAGTTTGTACAAGCTCGGGGATGGTACCAATCGATCCGCAGGACCCAAATTAGTCCAGATGCAACCACTTTCCAAGTCTCTCCGACCTTCACAAAAAAAGTTATTCAAGAATATCTCTTTCTCCTATGTGCTTTCATCCCTAACCCTAACCCTAACCCTTCCGAAAGTCGGAGAAGCTCAAGGATGGTACCGATCGATGCGCGCTACCCCATTTAGTGGGGGTAGAGCCTACTTGCAAGTCTCTCCGACCTTCACAAAAAAAGTTATTCAAGAATATCTCTTTCTCCTATGTGCTTTCATCCCTAACCCTAACCCTAACCCTTCCGAAAGTCGGAGAAGCTCAAGGATGGTACCGATCGATGTGCGCTACCCCATTTAGTGGGGGTAGAGCCTACTTGCAAGTCTCTCCGACCTTCACAAAAAAAGTTATTCAAGAATATCTCTTTCTCCTATGTGCTTTCATCCCTAACCCTAACCCTAACCCTTCCGAAAGTCGGAGAAGCTCAAGGATGGTACCGATCGATGCGCGCTACCCCATTTAGTGGGGGTAGAGCCTACTTGCAAGTCTCTCCGACCTTCACAAAAAAGGTTATTCAAGAATATCTCCTCAGATTTGGGGGAATTTCGTCGGTCGACCTCTTCCGAAGGTCGTACAAGCTCGGGGATGGTACCAATCGATCCGCAGGACCCAAATTAGTCCAGATGCAACCACTTTCCAAGTCTCTCCGACCTTCACAAAAAAAGTTATTCAAGAATATCTCTTTCTCCTATGTGCTTTCATCCCTAACCCTAACCCTAACCCTTCCGAAAGTCGGAGAAGCTCAAGGATGGTACCGATCGATGCGCGCTACCCCATTTAGTGGGGGTAGAGCCTACTTGCAAGTCTCTCCGACCTTCACAAAAAACGTTATTCAAGAATATCTCTTTCTCCTATGTGCTTTCATCCCTAACCCTAACCCTAACCCTTCCGAAAGTCGGAGAAGCTCAAGGATGGTACCGATCGATGCGCGCTACCCCATTTAGTGGGGGTAGAGCCTACTTGCAAGTCTCTCCGACCTTCACAAAAAAAGTTATTCAAGAATATCTCTTTCTCCTATGTGCTTTCATCCCTAACCCTAACCCTAACCCTTCCGAAAGTCGGAGAAGCTCAAGGATGGTACTGATCGATGCGCGCTACCCCATTTAGTGGGGGTAGAGCCTACTTGCAAGTCTCTCCGACCTTCACAAAAAAAGTTATTCAAGAATATCTCCTCAGATTTGGGGGAATTTCGTCGGTCGACCTCTTCCGAAGGTCGTACAAGCTCGGGGATGGTACCAATCGATCCGCAGGACCCAAATTAGTCCAGATGCAACCACTTTCCAAGTCTCTCCGACCTTCACAAAAAAAGTTATTCAAGAATATCTCTTTCTCCTATGTGCTTTCATCCCTAACCCTAACCCTAACCCTTCCGAAAGTCGGAGAAGCTCAAGGATGGTACCGATCGATGCGCGCAACCCCATTTAGTGGGGGTAGAGCCTACTTGCAAGTCTCTCCGACCTTCACAAAAAAAGTTATTCAAGAATATCTCCTCAGATTTGGGGGAATTTCGGCGGTCGACCTCTTTCGAAGGTCGTACAAGCTCGGGGATGGTACCAATCGATCCGCAGGACCCAAATTAGTCCAGATGCAACCACTTTCCAAGTCTCTCCGACCTTCACAAAAAAAGTTATTCAAGAATATCTCTTTCTCCTATGTGCTTTCATCCCTAACCCTAACCCTAACCCTTCCGAAAGTCGGAGAAGCTCAAGGATGGTACCGATCGATGCGCGCTACCCCATTTAGTGGGGGTAGAGCCTACTTGCAAGTCTCTCCGACCTTCACAAAAAAAGTTATTCAAGAATATCTCTTTCTCCTATGTGCTTTCATCCCTAACCCTAACCCTAACCCTTCCGAAAGTCGGAGAAGCTCAAGGATGGTACCGATCGATGCGCGCTACCCCATTTAGTGGGGGTAGAGCCTACTTGCAAGTCTCTCCGACCTTCACAAAAAAAGTTATTCAAGAATATCTCTTTCTCCTATGTGCTTTCATCCCTAACCCTAACCCTTCCGAAAGTCGGAGAAGCTCAAGGATAGTACTGATCGATGCGCGCTACCCCATTTAGTGGGGGTAGAGCCTACTTGCAAGTCTCTCCGACCTTCACAAAAAAAGTTATTCAAGAATATCTCCTCAGATTTGGGGGAATTTCGTCGGTCGACCTCTTCCGAAGGTCGTACAAGCTCGGGGATGGTACCAATCGATCTGCAGGACCCAAATTAGTCCAGATGCAACCACTTTCCAAGTCTCTCCGACCTTCACAAAAAACGTTATTCAAGAATATCTCTTTCTCCTATGTGCTTTCATCCCTAACCCTAACCCTAACCCTTCCGAAAGTCGGAGAAGCTCAAGGATGGTACCGATCGATGCGCGCTACCCCATTTAGTGGGGGTAGAGCCTACTTGCAAGTCTCTCCGACCTTCACAAAAAAAGTTATTCAAGAATATCTCTTTCTCCTATGTGCTTTCATCCCTAACCCTAACCCTAACCCTTCCGAAAGTCGGAGAAGCTCAAGGATGGTACCGATCGATGCGCGCTACCCCATTTAGTGGGGGTAGAGCCTACTTGCAAGTCTCTCCGACCTTCACAAAAAAAGTTATTCAAGAATATCTCCTCAGATTTGGGGGAATTTCGTCGGTCGACCTCTTCCGAAGGTTGTACAAGCTCGGGGATGGTACCAATCGATCCGCAGGACCCAAATTAGTCCAGATGCAACCACTTTCCAAGTCTCTCCGACCTTCACAAAAAAAGTTATTCAAGAATATCTCTTTCTCCTATGTGCTTTCATCCCTAACCCTAACCCTAACCCTTCCGAAAGTCGGAGAAGCTCAAGGATGGTACCGATCGATGCGCGCAACCCCATTTAGTGGGGGTAGAGCCTACTTGCAAGTCTCTCCGACCTTCACAAAAAAAGTTATTCAAGAATATCTCCTCAGATTTGGGGGAATTTCGTCGGTCGACCTCTTCCGAAGGTCGTACAAGCTCGGGGATGGTACCAATCGATCTGCAGGACCCAAATTAGTCCAGATGCAACCACTTTCCAAGTCTCTCCGACCTTCACAAAAAACGTTATTCAAGAATATCTCTTTCTCCTATGTGCTTTCATCCCTAACCCTAACCCTAACCCTTCCGAAAGTCGGAGAAGCTCAAGGATGGTACCGATCGATGCGCGCTACCCCATTTAGTGGGGGTAGAGCCTACTTGCAAGTCTCTCCGACCTTCACAAAAAAAGTTATTCAAGAATATCTCTTTCTCCTATGTGCTTTCATCCCTAACCCTAACCCTAACCCTTCCGAAAGTCGGAGAAGCTCAAGGATGGTACCGATCGATGCGCGCTACCCCATTTAGTGGGGGTAGAGCCTACTTGCAAGTCTCTCCGACCTTCACAAAAAAAGTTATTCAAGAATATCTCTTTCTCCTATGTGCTTTCATCCCTAACCCTAACCCTAACCCTTCCGAAAGTCGGAGAAGCTCAAGGATGGTACCGATCGATGCGCGCTACCCCATTTAGTGGGGGTAGAGCCTACTTGCAAGTCTCTCCGACCTTCACAAAAAAAGTTATTCAAGAATATCTCTTTCTCCTATGTGCTTTCATCCCTAACCCTAACCCTAACCCTTCCGAAAGTCGGAGAAGCTCAAGGATGGTACCGATCGATGCGCGCTACCCCATTTAGTGGGGGTAGAGCCTACTTGCAAGTCTCTCCGACCTTCACAAAAAAAGTTATTCAAGAATATCTCTTTCTCCTATGTGCTTTCATCCCTAACCCTAACCCTTCCGAAAGTCGGAGAAGCTCAAGGATAGTACTGATCGATGCGCGCTACCCCATTTAGTGGGGGTAGAGCCTACTTGCAAGTCTCTCCGACCTTCACAAAAAAAGTTATTCAAGAATATCTCCTCAGATTTGGGGGAATTTCGTCGGTCGACCTCTTCCGAAGGTCGTACAAGCTCGGGGATGGTACCAATCGATCTGCAGGACCCAAATTAGTCCAGATGCAACCACTTTCCAAGTCTCTCCGACCTTCACAAAAAACGTTATTCAAGAATATCTCTTTCTCCTATGTGCTTTCATCCCTAACCCTAACCCTAACCCTTCCGAAAGTCGGAGAAGCTCAAGGATGGTACCGATCGATGCGCGCTACCCCATTTAGTGGGGGTAGAGCCTACTTGCAAGTCTCTCCGACCTTCACAAAAAAAGTTATTCAAGAATATCTCTTTCTCCTATGTGCTTTCATCCCTAACCCTAACCCTAACCCTTCCGAAAGTCGGAGAAGCTCAAGGATGGTACCGATCGATGCGCGCTACCCCATTTAGTGGGGGTAGAGCCTACTTGCAAGTCTCTCCGACCTTCACAAAAAAAGTTATTCAAGAATATCTCTTTCTCCTATGTGCTTTCATCCCTAACCCTAACCCTAACCCTTCCGAAAGTCGGAGAAGCTCAAGGATGGTACCGATCGATGCGCGCTACCCCATTTAGTGGGGGTAGAGCCTACTTGCAAGTCTCTCCGACCTTCACAAAAAAAGTTATTCAAGAATATCTCCTCAGATTTGGGGGAATTTCGTCGGTCGACCTCTTCCGAAGGTCGTACAAGCTCGGGGATGGTACCAATCGATCCGCAGGACCCAAATTAGTCCAGATGCAACCACTTTCCAAGTCTCTCCGACCTTCACAAAAAAAGTTATTCAAGAATATCTCTTTCTCCTATGTGCTTTCATCCCTAACCCTAACCCTAACCCTTCCGAAAGTCGGAGAAGCTCAAGGATGGTACCGATCGATGCGCGCTACCCCATTTAGTGGGGGTAGAGCCTACTTGCAAGTCTCTCCGACCTTCACAAAAAAAGTTATTCAAGAATATCTCTTTCTCCTATGTGCTTTCATCCCTAACCCTAACCCTAACCCTTCCGAAAGTCGGAGAAGCTCAAGGATGGTACCGATCGATGCGCGCTACCCCATTTAGTGGGGGTAGAGCCTACTTGCAAGTCTCTCCGACCTTCACAAAAAAAGTTATTCAAGAATATCTCTTTCTCCTATGTGCTTTCATCCCTAACCCTAACCCTAACCCTTCCGAAAGTCGGAGAAGCTCAAGGATAGTACTGATCGATGCGCGCTACCCCATTTAGTGGGGGTAGAGCCTACTTGCAAGTCTCTCCGACCTTCACAAAAAAAGTTATTCAAGAATATCTCCTCAGATTTGGGGGAATTTCGTCGGTCGACCTCTTCCGAAGGTCGTACAAGCTCGGGGATGGTACCAATCGATCTGCAGGACCCAAATTAGTCCAGATGCAACCACTTTCCAAGTCTCTCCGACCTTCACAAAAAACGTTATTCAAGAATATCTCTTTCTCCTATGTGCTTTCATCCCTAACCCTAACCCTAACCCTTCCGAAAGTCGGAGAAGCTCAAGGATGGTACCGATCGATGCGCGCTACCCCATTTAGTGGGGGTAGAGCCTACTTGCAAGTCTCTCCGACCTTCACAAAAAAAGTTATTCAAGAATATCTCTTTCTCCTATGTGCTTTCATCCCTAACCCTAACCCTAACCCTTCCGAAAGTCGGAGAAGCTCAAGGATGGTACCGATCGATGCGCGCTACCCCATTTAGTGGGGGTAGAGCCTACTTGCAAGTCTCTCCGACCTTCACAAAAAAAGTTATTCAAGAATATCTCCTCAGATTTGGGGGAATTTCGTCGGTCGACCTCTTCCGAAGGTTGTACAAGCTCGGGGATGGTACCAATCGATCCGCAGGACCCAAATTAGTCCAGATGCAACCACTTTCCAAGTCTCTCCGACCTTCACAAAAAAAGTTATTCAAGAATATCTCTTTCTCCTATGTGCTTTCATCCCTAACCCTAACCCTAACCCTTCCGAAAGTCGGAGAAGCTCAAGGATGGTACCGATCGATGCGCGCAACCCCATTTAGTGGGGGTAGAGCCTACTTGCAAGTCTCTCCGACCTTCACAAAAAAAGTTATTCAAGAATATCTCCTCAGATTTGGGGGAATTTCGTCGGTCGACCTCTTCCGAAGGTCGTACAAGCTCGGGGATGGTACCAATCGATCTGCAGGACCCAAATTAGTCCAGATGCAACCACTTTCCAAGTCTCTCCGACCTTCACAAAAAAAGTTATTCAAGAATATCTCTTTCTCCTATGTGCTTTCATCCCTAACCCTAACCCTAACCCTTCCGAAAGTCGGAGAAGCTCAAGGATGGTACCGATCGATGCGCGCTACCCCATTTAGTGGGGGTAGAGCCTACTTGCAAGTCTCTCCGACCTTCACAAAAAAAGTTATTCAAGAATATCTCTTTCTCCTATGTGCTTTCATCCCTAACCCTAACCCTAACCCTTCCGAAAGTCGGAGAAGCTCAAGGATGGTACCGATCGATGCGCGCTACCCCATTTAGTGGGGGTAGAGCCTACTTGCAAGTCTCTCCGACCTTCACAAAAAAAGTTATTCAAGAATATCTCCTCAGATTTGGGGGAATTTCGTCGGTCGACCTCTTCCGAAGGTCGTACAAGCTCGGGGATGGTACCAATCGATCCGCAGGACCCAAATTAGTCCAGATGCAACCACTTTCCAAGTCTCTCCGACCTTCACAAAAAAAGTTATTCAAGAATATCTCTTTCTCCTATGTGCTTTCATCCCGAACCCTAACCCTAACCCTTCCGAAAGTCGGAGAAGCTCAAGGATGGTACCGATCGATGCGCGCTACCCCATTTAGTGGGGGTAGAGCCTACTTGCAAGTCTCTCCGACCTTCACAAAAAAAGTTATTCAAGAATATCTCTTTCTCCTATGTGCTTTCATCCCTAACCCTAACCCTAACCCTTCCGAAAGTCGGAGAAGCTCAAGGATGGTACCGATCGATGCGCGCAACCCCATTTAGTGGGGGTAGAGCCTACTTGCAAGTCTCTCCGACCTTCACAAAAAAAGTTATTCAAGAATATCTCTTTCTCCTATGTGCTTTCATCCCTAACCCTAACCCTAACCCTTCCGAAAGTCGGAGAAGCTCAAGGATGGTACCGATCGATGCGCGCTACCCCATTTAGTGGGGGTAGAGCCTACTTGCAAGTCTCTCCGACCTTCACAAAAAAAGTTATTCAAGAATATCTCTTTCTCCTATGTGCTTTCATCCCTAACCCTAACCCTAACCCTTCCGAAAGTCGGAGAAGCTCAAGGATGGTACCGATCGATGCGCGCTACCCCATTTAGTGGGGGTAGAGCCTACTTGCAAGTCTCTCCGACCTTCACAAAAAAAGTTATTCAAGAATATCTCTTTCTCCTATGTGCTTTCATCCCTAACCCTAACCCTAACCCTTCCGAAAGTCGGAGAAGCTCAAGGATGGTATTGATCGATGCGCGTTACCCCATTTAGTGGGGGTAGAGCCTACTTGCAAGTCTCTCCGACCTTCACAAAAAAAGTTATTCAAGAATATCTCTTTCTCCTATGTGCTTTCATCCCTAACCCTAACCCTAACCCTTCCGAAAGTCGGAGAAGCTCAAGGATAGTACTGATCGATGCGCGCTACCCCATTTAGTGGGGGTAGAGCCTACTTGCAAGTCTCTCCGACCTTCACAAAAAAAGTTATTCAAGAATATCTCCTCAGATTTGGGGGAATTTCGTCGGTCGACCTCTTCCGAAGGTCGTACAAGCTCGGGGATGGTACCAATCGATCTGCAGGACCCAAATTAGTCCAGATGCAACCACTTTCCAAGTCTCTCCGACCTTCACAAAAAACGTTATTCAAGAATATCTCTTTCTCCTATGTGCTTTCATCCCTAACCCTAACCCTAACCCTTCCGAAAGTCGGAGAAGCTCAAGGATGGTACCGATCGATGCGCGCTACCCCATTTAGTGGGGGTAGAGCCTACTTGCAAGTCTCTCCGACCTTCACAAAAAAAGTTATTCAAGAATATCTCTTTCTCCTATGTGCTTTCATCCCTAACCCTAACCCTAACCCTTCCGAAAGTCGGAGAAGCTCAAGGATGGTACCGATCGATGCGCGCTACCCCATTTAGTGGGGGTAGAGCCTACTTGCAAGTCTCTCCGACCTTCACAAAAAAAGTTATTCAAGAATATCTCCTCAGATTTGGGGGAATTTCGTCGGTCGACCTCTTCCGAAGGTCGTACAAGCTCGGGGATGGTACCAATCGATCCGCAGGACCCAAATTAGTCCAGATGCAACCACTTTCCAAGTCTCTCCGACCTTCACAAAAAAAGTTATTCAAGAATATCTCTTTCTCCTATGTGCTTTCATCCCTAACCCTAACCCTTCCGAAAGTCGGAGAAGCTCAAGGATGGTACCGATCGATGCGCGCAACCCCATTTAGTGGGGGTAGAGCCTACTTGCAAGTCTCTCCGACCTTCACAAAAAAAGTTATTCAAGAATATCTCCTCAGATTTGGGGGAATTTCGTCGGTCGACCTCTTCCGAAGGTCGTACAAGCTCGGGGGTGGTACCAATCGATCCGCAGGACCCAAATTAGTCCAGATGCAACCACTTTCCAAGTCTCTCCGACCTTCACAAAAAAAGTTATTCAAGAATATCTCTTTCTCCTATGTGCTTTCATCCCTAACCCTAACCCTAACCCTTCCGAAAGTCGGAGAAGCTCAAGGATGGTACCGATCGATGCGCGCTACCCCATTTAGTGGGGGTAGAGCCTACTTGCAAGTCTCTCCGACCTTCACAAAAAAAGTTATTCAAGAATATCTCCTCAGATTTGGGGGAATTTCGTCGGTCGACCTCTTCCGAAGGTCGTACAAGCTCGGGGATGGTACCAATCGATCCGCAGGACCCAAATTAGTCCAGATGCAACCACTTTCCAAGTCTCTCCGACCTTCACAAAAAAAGTTATTCAAGAATATCTCTTTCTCCTATGTGCTTTCATCCCTAACCCTAACCCTAACCCTTCCGAAAGTCGGAGAAGCTCAAGGATGGTACCGATCGATGCGCGCAACCCCATTTAGTGGGGGTAGAGCCTACTTGCAAGTCTCTCCGACCTTCACAAAAAAAGTTATTCAAGAATATCTCTTTCTCCTATGTGCTTTCATCCCTAACCCTAACCCTAACCCTTCCGAAAGTCGGAGAAGCTCAAGGATGGTACCGATCGATGCGCGCTACCCCATTTAGTGGGGGTAGAGCCTACTTGCAAGTCTCTCCGACCTTCACAAAAAAAGTTATTCAAGAATATCTCTTTCTCCTATGTGCTTTCATCCCTAACCCTAACCCTAACCCTTCCGAAAGTCGGAGAAGCTCAAGGATGGTACCGATCGATGCGCGCTACCCCATTTAGTGGGGGTAGAGCCTACTTGCAAGTCTCTCCGACCTTCACAAAAAAAGTTATTCAAGAATATCTCTTTCTCCTATGTGCTTTCATCCCTAACCCTAACCCTAACCCTTCCGAAAGTCGGAGAAGCTCAAGGATGGTACCGATCGATGCGCGTTACCCCATTTAGTGGGGGTAGAGCCTACTTGCAAGTCTCTCCGACCTTCACAAAAAAAGTTATTCAAGAATATCTCTTTCTCCTATGTGCTTTCATCCCTAACCCTAACCCTAACCCTTCCGAAAGTCGGAGAAGCTCAAGGATAGTACTGATCGATGCGCGCTACCCCATTTAGTGGGGGTAGAGCCTACTTGCAAGTCTCTCCGACCTTCACAAAAAAAGTTATTCAAGAATATCTCCTCAGATTTGGGGGAATTTCGTCGGTCGACCTCTTCCGAAGGTCGTACAAGCTCGGGGATGGTACCAATCGATCTGCAGGACCCAAATTAGTCCAGATGCAACCACTTTCCAAGTCTCTCCGACCTTCACAAAAAACGTTATTCAAGAATATCTCTTTCTCCTATGTGCTTTCATCCCTAACCCTAACCCTAACCCTTCCGAAAGTCGGAGAAGCTCAAGGATGGTACCGATCGATGCGCGCTACCCCATTTAGTGGGGGTAGAGCCTACTTGCAAGTCTCTCCGACCTTCACAAAAAAAGTTATTCAAGAATATCTCTTTCTCCTATGTGCTTTCATCCCTAACCCTAACCCTAACCCTTCCGAAAGTCGGAGAAGCTCAAGGATGGTACCGATCGATGCGCGCTACCCCATTTAGTGGGGGTAGAGCCTACTTGCAAGTCTCTCCGACCTTCACAAAAAAAGTTATTCAAGAATATCTCCTCAGATTTGGGGGAATTTCGTCGGTCGACCTCTTCCGAAGGTCGTACAAGCTCGGGGATGGTACCAATCGATCCGCAGGACCCAAATTAGTCCAGATGCAACCACTTTCCAAGTCTCTCCGACCTTCACAAAAAAAGTTATTCAAGAATATCTCTTTCTCCTATGTGCTTTCATCCCTAACCCTAACCCTTCCGAAAGTCGGAGAAGCTCAAGGATGGTACCGATCGATGCGCGCAACCCCATTTAGTGGGGGTAGAGCCTACTTGCAAGTCTCTCCGACCTTCACAAAAAAAGTTATTCAAGAATATCTCCTCAGATTTGGGGGAATTTCGTCGGTCGACCTCTTCCGAAGGTCGTACAAGCTCGGGGGTGGTACCAATCGATCCGCAGGACCCAAATTAGTCCAGATGCAACCACTTTCCAAGTCTCTCCGACCTTCACAAAAAAAGTTATTCAAGAATATCTCTTTCTCCTATGTGCTTTCATCCCTAACCCTAACCCTAACCCTTCCGAAAGTCGGAGAAGCTCAAGGATGGTACCGATCGATGCGCGCTACCCCATTTAGTGGGGGTAGAGCCTACTTGCAAGTCTCTCCGACCTTCACAAAAAAAGTTATTCAAGAATATCTCCTCAGATTTGGGGGAATTTCGTCGGTCGACCTCTTCCGAAGGTCGTACAAGCTCGGGGATGGTACCAATCGATCCGCAGGACCCAAATTAGTCCAGATGCAACCACTTTCCAAGTCTCTCCGACCTTCACAAAAAAAGTTATTCAAGAATATCTCTTTCTCCTATGTGCTTTCATCCCTAACCCTAACCCTAACCCTTCCGAAAGTCGGAGAAGCTCAAGGATGGTACCGATCGATGCGCGCAACCCCATTTAGTGGGGGTAGAGCCTACTTGCAAGTCTCTCCGACCTTCACAAAAAAAGTTATTCAAGAATATCTCCTCAGATTTGGGGGAATTTCGTCGGTCGACCTCTTCCGAAGGTCGTACAAGCTCGGGGATGGTACCAATCGATCTGCAGGACCCAAATTAGTCCAGATGCAACCACTTTCCAAGTCTCTCCGACCTTCACAAAAAAAGTTATTCAAGAATATCTCTTTCTCCTATGTGCTTTCATCCCTAACCCTAACCCTAACCCTTCCGAAAGTCGGAGAAGCTCAAGGATGGTACCGATCGATGCGCGCTACCCCATTTAGTGGGGGTAGAGCCTACTTGCAAGTCTCTCCGACCTTCACAAAAAAAGTTATTCAAGAATATCTCTTTCTCCTATGTGCTTTCATCCCTAACCCTAACCCTAACCCTTCCGAAAGTCGGAGAAGCTCAAGGATGGTACCGATCGATGCGCGCTACCCCATTTAGTGGGGGTAGAGCCTACTTGCAAGTCTCTCCGACCTTCACAAAAAAAGTTATTCAAGAATATCTCCTCAGATTTGGGGGAATTTCGTCGGTCGACCTCTTCCGAAGGTCGTACAAGCTCGGGGATGGTACCAATCGATCCGCAGGACCCAAATTAGTCCAGATGCAACCACTTTCCAAGTCTCTCCGACCTTCACAAAAAAAGTTATTCAAGAATATCTCTTTCTCCTATGTGCTTTCATCCCTAACCCTAACCCTAACCCTTCCGAAAGTCGGAGAAGCTCAAGGATGGTACCGATCGATGCGCGCTACCCCATTTAGTGGGGGTAGAGCCTACTTGCAAGTCTCTCCGACCTTCACAAAAAAAGTTATTCAAGAATATCTCCTCAGATTTGGGGGAATTTCGTCGGTCGACCTCTTCCGAAGGTCGTACAAGCTCGGGGATGGTACCAATCGATCCGCAGGACCCAAATTAGTCCAGATGCAACCACTTTCCAAGTCTCTCCGACCTTCACAAAAAAAGTTATTCAAGAATATCTCTTTCTCCTATGTGCTTTCATCCCTAACCCTAACCCTTCCGAAAGTCGGAGAAGCTCAAGGATGGTACCGATCGATGCGCGCAACCCCATTTAGTGGGGGTAGAGCCTACTTGCAAGTCTCTCCGACCTTCACAAAAAAAGTTATTCAAGAATATCTCTTTCTCCTATGTGCTTTCATCCCTAACCCTAACCCTAACCCTTCCGAAAGTCGGAGAAGCTCAAGGATGGTACCGATCGATGCGCGCTACCCCATTTAGTGGGGGTAGAGCCTACTTGCAAGTCTCTCCGACCTTCACAAAAAAAGTTATTCAAGAATATCTCTTTCTCCTATGTGCTTTCATCCCTAACCCTAACCCTAACCCTTCCGAAAGTCGGAGAAGCTCAAGGATGGTACCGATCGATGCGCGCTACCCCATTTAGTGGGGGTAGAGCCTACTTGCAAGTCTCTCCGACCTTCACAAAAAAAGTTATTCAAGAATATCTCTTTCTCCTATGTGCTTTCATCCCTAACCCTAACCCTAACCCTTCCGAAAGTCGGAGAAGCTCAAGGATGGTACCGATCGATGCGCGTTACCCCATTTAGTGGGGGTAGAGCCTACTTGCAAGTCTCTCCGACCTTCACAAAAAAAGTTATTCAAGAATATCTCTTTCTCCTATGTGCTTTCATCCCTAACCCTAACCCTAACCCTTCCGAAAGTCGGAGAAGCTCAAGGATAGTACTGATCGATGCGCGCTACCCCATTTAGTGGGGGTAGAGCCTACTTGCAAGTCTCTCCGACCTTCACAAAAAAAGTTATTCAAGAATATCTCCTCAGATTTGGGGGAATTTCGTCGGTCGACCTCTTCCGAAGGTCGTACAAGCTCGGGGATGGTACCAATCGATCTGCAGGACCCAAATTAGTCCAGATGCAACCACTTTCCAAGTCTCTCCGACCTTCACAAAAAACGTTATTCAAGAATATCTCTTTCTCCTATGTGCTTTCATCCCTAACCCTAACCCTAACCCTTCCGAAAGTCGGAGAAGCTCAAGGATGGTACCGATCGATGCGCGCTACCCCATTTAGTGGGGGTAGAGCCTACTTGCAAGTCTCTCCGACCTTCACAAAAAAAGTTATTCAAGAATATCTCTTTCTCCTATGTGCTTTCATCCCTAACCCTAACCCTAACCCTTCCGAAAGTCGGAGAAGCTCAAGGATGGTACCGATCGATGCGCGCTACCCCATTTAGTGGGGGTAGAGCCTACTTGCAAGTCTCTCCGACCTTCACAAAAAAAGTTATTCAAGAATATCTCCTCAGATTTGGGGGAATTTCGTCGGTCGACCTCTTCCGAAGGTCGTACAAGCTCGGGGATGGTACCAATCGATCCGCAGGACCCAAATTAGTCCAGATGCAACCACTTTCCAAGTCTCTCCGACCTTCACAAAAAAAGTTATTCAAGAATATCTCTTTCTCCTATGTGCTTTCATCCCTAACCCTAACCCTTCCGAAAGTCGGAGAAGCTCAAGGATGGTACCGATCGATGCGCGCAACCCCATTTAGTGGGGGTAGAGCCTACTTGCAAGTCTCTCCGACCTTCACAAAAAAAGTTATTCAAGAATATCTCCTCAGATTTGGGGGAATTTCGTCGGTCGACCTCTTCCGAAGGTCGTACAAGCTCGGGGGTGGTACCAATCGATCCGCAGGACCCAAATTAGTCCAGATGCAACCACTTTCCAAGTCTCTCCGACCTTCACAAAAAAAGTTATTCAAGAATATCTCTTTCTCCTATGTGCTTTCATCCCTAACCCTAACCCTAACCCTTCCGAAAGTCGGAGAAGCTCAAGGATGGTACCGATCGATGCGCGCTACCCCATTTAGTGGGGGTAGAGCCTACTTGCAAGTCTCTCCGACCTTCACAAAAAAAGTTATTCAAGAATATCTCCTCAGATTTGGGGGAATTTCGTCGGTCGACCTCTTCCGAAGGTCGTACAAGCTCGGGGATGGTACCAATCGATCCGCAGGACCCAAATTAGTCCAGATGCAACCACTTTCCAAGTCTCTCCGACCTTCACAAAAAAAGTTATTCAAGAATATCTCTTTCTCCTATGTGCTTTCATCCCTAACCCTAACCCTAACCCTTCCGAAAGTCGGAGAAGCTCAAGGATGGTACCGATCGATGCGCGCAACCCCATTTAGTGGGGGTAGAGCCTACTTGCAAGTCTCTCCGACCTTCACAAAAAAAGTTATTCAAGAATATCTCCTCAGATTTGGGGGAATTTCGTCGGTCGACCTCTTCCGAAGGTCGTACAAGCTCGGGGATGGTACCAATCGATCTGCAGGACCCAAATTAGTCCAGATGCAACCACTTTCCAAGTCTCTCCGACCTTCACAAAAAAAGTTATTCAAGAATATCTCTTTCTCCTATGTGCTTTCATCCCTAACCCTAACCCTAACCCTTCCGAAAGTCGGAGAAGCTCAAGGATGGTACCGATCGATGCGCGCTACCCCATTTAGTGGGGGTAGAGCCTACTTGCAAGTCTCTCCGACCTTCACAAAAAAAGTTATTCAAGAATATCTCTTTCTCCTATGTGCTTTCATCCCTAACCCTAACCCTAACCCTTCCGAAAGTCGGAGAAGCTCAAGGATGGTACCGATCGATGCGCGCTACCCCATTTAGTGGGGGTAGAGCCTACTTGCAAGTCTCTCCGACCTTCACAAAAAAAGTTATTCAAG
This sequence comes from Limanda limanda, assembly GCF_963576545.1. Taxonomy (NCBI): domain Eukaryota; kingdom Metazoa; phylum Chordata; class Actinopteri; order Pleuronectiformes; family Pleuronectidae; genus Limanda; species Limanda limanda. The sequence continues at coordinate 36,777 of NW_026870528.1, forward strand.
AATATCTCCTCAGATTTGGGGGAATTTCGTCGGTCGACCTCTTCCGAAGGTCGTACAAGCTCGGGGATGGTACCAATCGATCCGCAGGACCCAAATTAGTCCAGATGCAACCACTTTCCAAGTCTCTCCGACCTTCACAAAAAAAGTTATTCAAGAATATCTCTTTCTCCTATGTGCTTTCATCCCTAACCCTAACCCTAACCCTTCCGAAAGTCGGAGAAGCTCAAGGATGGTACCGATCGATGCGCGCTACCCCATTTAGTGGGGGTAGAGCCTACTTGCAAGTCTCTCCGACCTTCACAAAAAAAGTTATTCAAGAATATCTCTTTCTCCTATGTGCTTTCATCCCTAACCCTAACCCTAACCCTTCCGAAAGTCGGAGAAGCTCAAGGATGGTACCGATCGATGCGCGCAACCCCATTTAGTGGGGGTAGAGCCTACTTGCAAGTCTCTCCGACCTTCACAAAAAAAGTTATTCAAGAATATCTCTTTCTCCTATGTGCTTTCATCCCTAACCCTAACCCTAACCCTTCCGAAAGTCGGAGAAGCTCAAGGATGGTACCGATCGATGCGCGCTACCCCATTTAGTGGGGGTAGAGCCTACTTGCAAGTCTCTCCGACCTTCACAAAAAAAGTTATTCAAGAATATCTCTTTCTCCTATGTGCTTTCATCCCTAACCCTAACCCTAACCCTTCCGAAAGTCGGAGAAGCTCAAGGATGGTACCGATCGATGCGCGCTACCCCATTTAGTGGGGGTAGAGCCTACTTGCAAGTCTCTCCGACCTTCACAAAAAAAGTTATTCAAGAATATCTCTTTCTCCTATGTGCTTTCATCCCTAACCCTAACCCTAACCCTTCCGAAAGTCGGAGAAGCTCAAGGATGGTACCGATCGATGCGCGTTACCCCATTTAGTGGGGGTAGAGCCTACTTGCAAGTCTCTCCGACCTTCACAAAAAAAGTTATTCAAGAATATCTCTTTCTCCTATGTGCTTTCATCCCTAACCCTAACCCTAACCCTTCCGAAAGTCGGAGAAGCTCAAGGATAGTACTGATCGATGCGCGCTACCCCATTTAGTGGGGGTAGAGCCTACTTGCAAGTCTCTCCGACCTTCACAAAAAAAGTTATTCAAGAATATCTCCTCAGATTTGGGGGAATTTCGTCGGTCGACCTCTTCCGAAGGTCGTACAAGCTCGGGGATGGTACCAATCGATCTGCAGGACCCAAATTAGTCCAGATGCAACCACTTTCCAAGTCTCTCCGACCTTCACAAAAAACGTTATTCAAGAATATCTCTTTCTCCTATGTGCTTTCATCCCTAACCCTAACCCTAACCCTTCCGAAAGTCGGAGAAGCTCAAGGATGGTACCGATCGATGCGCGCTACCCCATTTAGTGGGGGTAGAGCCTACTTGCAAGTCTCTCCGACCTTCACAAAAAAAGTTATTCAAGAATATCTCTTTCTCCTATGTGCTTTCATCCCTAACCCTAACCCTAACCCTTCCGAAAGTCGGAGAAGCTCAAGGATGGTACCGATCGATGCGCGCTACCCCATTTAGTGGGGGTAGAGCCTACTTGCAAGTCTCTCCGACCTTCACAAAAAAAGTTATTCAAGAATATCTCCTCAGATTTGGGGGAATTTCGTCGGTCGACCTCTTCCGAAGGTCGTACAAGCTCGGGGATGGTACCAATCGATCCGCAGGACCCAAATTAGTCCAGATGCAACCACTTTCCAAGTCTCTCCGACCTTCACAAAAAAAGTTATTCAAGAATATCTCTTTCTCCTATGTGCTTTCATCCCTAACCCTAACCCTTCCGAAAGTCGGAGAAGCTCAAGGATGGTACCGATCGATGCGCGCAACCCCATTTAGTGGGGGTAGAGCCTACTTGCAAGTCTCTCCGACCTTCACAAAAAAAGTTATTCAAGAATATCTCCTCAGATTTGGGGGAATTTCGTCGGTCGACCTCTTCCGAAGGTCGTACAAGCTCGGGGGTGGTACCAATCGATCCGCAGGACCCAAATTAGTCCAGATGCAACCACTTTCCAAGTCTCTCCGACCTTCACAAAAAAAGTTATTCAAGAATATCTCTTTCTCCTATGTGCTTTCATCCCTAACCCTAACCCTAACCCTTCCGAAAGTCGGAGAAGCTCAAGGATGGTACCGATCGATGCGCGCTACCCCATTTAGTGGGGGTAGAGCCTACTTGCAAGTCTCTCCGACCTTCACAAAAAAAGTTATTCAAGAATATCTCCTCAGATTTGGGGGAATTTCGTCGGTCGACCTCTTCCGAAGGTCGTACAAGCTCGGGGATGGTACCAATCGATCCGCAGGACCCAAATTAGTCCAGATGCAACCACTTTCCAAGTCTCTCCGACCTTCACAAAAAAAGTTATTCAAGAATATCTCTTTCTCCTATGTGCTTTCATCCCTAACCCTAACCCTAACCCTTCCGAAAGTCGGAGAAGCTCAAGGATGGTACCGATCGATGCGCGCTACCCCATTTAGTGGGGGTAGAGCCTACTTGCAAGTCTCTCCGACCTTCACAAAAAAAGTTATTCAAGAATATCTCTTTCTCCTATGTGCTTTCATCCCTAACCCTAACCCTAACCCTTCCGAAAGTCGGAGAAGCTCAAGGATGGTACCGATCGATGCGCGCTACCCCATTTAGTGGGGGTAGAGCCTACTTGCAAGTCTCTCCGACCTTCACAAAAAAAGTTATTCAAGAATATCTCTTTCTCCTATGTGCTTTCATCCCTAACCCTAACCCTAACCCTTCCGAAAGTCGGAGAAGCTCAAGGATGGTACCGATCGATGCGCGCTACCCCATTTAGTGGGGGTAGAGCCTACTTGCAAGTCTCTCCGACCTTCACAAAAAAAGTTATTCAAGAATATCTCTTTCTCCTATGTGCTTTCATCCCTAACCCTAACCCTAACCCTTCCGAAAGTCGGAGAAGCTCAAGGATGGTACTGATCGATGCGCGCAACCCCATTTAGTGGGGGTAGAGCCTACTTGCAAGTCTCTCCGACCTTCACAAAAAAAGTTATTCAAGAATATCTCCTCAGATTTGGGGGAATTTCGTCGGTCGACCTCTTCCGAAGGTCGTACAAGCTCGGGGATGGTACCAATCGATCCGCAGGACCCAAATTAGTCCAGATGCAACCACTTTCCAAGTCTCTCCGACCTTCACAAAAAAAGTTATTCAAGAATATCTCTTTCTCCTATGTGCTTTCATCCCTAACCCTAACCCTAACCCTTCCGAAAGTCGGAGAAGCTCAAGGATGGTACCGATCGATGCGCGCTACCCCATTTAGTGGGGGTAGAGCCTACTTGCAAGTCTCTCCGACCTTCACAAAAAAAGTTATTCAAGAATATCTCTTTCTCCTATGTGCTTTCATCCCTAACCCTAACCCTAACCCTTCCGAAAGTCGGAGAAGCTCAAGGATGGTACCGATCGATGCGCGCTACCCCATTTAGTGGGGGTAGAGCCTACTTGCAAGTCTCTCCGACCTTCACAAAAAAAGTTATTCAAGAATATCTCTTTCTCCTATGTGCTTTCATCCCTAACCCTAACCCTAACCCTTCCGAAAGTCGGAGAAGCTCAAGGATGGTACCGATCGATGCGCGTTACCCCATTTAGTGGGGGTAGAGCCTACTTGCAAGTCTCTCCGACCTTCACAAAAAAAGTTATTCAAGAATATCTCTTTCTCCTATGTGCTTTCATCCCTAACCCTAACCCTAACCCTTCCGAAAGTCGGAGAAGCTCAAGGATAGTACTGATCGATGCGCGCTACCCCATTTAGTGGGGGTAGAGCCTACTTGCAAGTCTCTCCGACCTTCACAAAAAAAGTTATTCAAGAATATCTCCTCAGATTTGGGGGAATTTCGTCGGTCGACCTCTTCCGAAGGTCGTACAAGCTCGGGGATGGTACCAATCGATCTGCAGGACCCAAATTAGTCCAGATGCAACCACTTTCCAAGTCTCTCCGACCTTCACAAAAAACGTTATTCAAGAATATCTCTTTCTCCTATGTGCTTTCATCCCTAACCCTAACCCTAACCCTTCCGAAAGTCGGAGAAGCTCAAGGATGGTACCGATCGATGCGCGCTACCCCATTTAGTGGGGGTAGAGCCTACTTGCAAGTCTCTCCGACCTTCACAAAAAAAGTTATTCAAGAATATCTCTTTCTCCTATGTGCTTTCATCCCTAACCCTAACCCTAACCCTTCCGAAAGTCGGAGAAGCTCAAGGATGGTACCGATCGATGCGCGCTACCCCATTTAGTGGGGGTAGAGCCTACTTGCAAGTCTCTCCGACCTTCACAAAAAAAGTTATTCAAGAATATCTCCTCAGATTTGGGGGAATTTCGTCGGTCGACCTCTTCCGAAGGTCGTACAAGCTCGGGGATGGTACCAATCGATCCGCAGGACCCAAATTAGTCCAGATGCAACCACTTTCCAAGTCTCTCCGACCTTCACAAAAAAAGTTATTCAAGAATATCTCTTTCTCCTATGTGCTTTCATCCCTAACCCTAACCCTTCCGAAAGTCGGAGAAGCTCAAGGATGGTACCGATCGATGCGCGCAACCCCATTTAGTGGGGGTAGAGCCTACTTGCAAGTCTCTCCGACCTTCACAAAAAAAGTTATTCAAGAATATCTCCTCAGATTTGGGGGAATTTCGTCGGTCGACCTCTTCCGAAGGTCGTACAAGCTCGGGGGTGGTACCAATCGATCCGCAGGACCCAAATTAGTCCAGATGCAACCACTTTCCAAGTCTCTCCGACCTTCACAAAAAAAGTTATTCAAGAATATATCTTTCTCCTATGTGCTTTCATCCCTAACCCTAACCCTAACCCTTCCGAAAGTCGGAGAAGCTCAAGGATGGTACCGATCGATGCGCGCTACCCCATTTAGTGGGGGTAGAGCCTACTTGCAAGTCTCTCCGACCTTCACAAAAAAAGTTATTCAAGAATATCTCCTCAGATTTGGGGGAATTTCGTCGGTCGACCTCTTCCGAAGGTCGTACAAGCTCGGGGATGGTACCAATCGATCCGCAGGACCCAAATTAGTCCAGATGCAACCACTTTCCAAGTCTCTCCGACCTTCACAAAAAAAGTTATTCAAGAATATCTCTTTCTCCTATGTGCTTTCATCCCTAACCCTAACCCTAACCCTTCCGAAAGTCGGAGAAGCTCAAGGATGGTACCGATCGATGCGCGCAACCCCATTTAGTGGGGGTAGAGCCTACTTGCAAGTCTCTCCGACCTTCACAAAAAAAGTTATTCAAGAATATCTCCTCAGATTTGGGGGAATTTCGTCGGTCGACCTCTTCCGAAGGTCGTACAAGCTCGGGGATGGTACCAATCGATCTGCAGGACCCAAATTAGTCCAGATGCAACCACTTTCCAAGTCTCTCCGACCTTCACAAAAAAAGTTATTCAAGAATATCTCTTTCTCCTATGTGCTTTCATCCCTAACCCTAACCCTAACCCTTCCGAAAGTCGGAGAAGCTCAAGGATGGTACCGATCGATGCGCGCTACCCCATTTAGTGGGGGTAGAGCCTACTTGCAAGTCTCTCCGACCTTCACAAAAAAAGTTATTCAAGAATATCTCTTTCTCCTATGTGCTTTCATCCCTAACCCTAACCCTAACCCTTCCGAAAGTCGGAGAAGCTCAAGGATGGTACCGATCGATGCGCGCTACCCCATTTAGTGGGGGTAGAGCCTACTTGCAAGTCTCTCCGACCTTCACAAAAAAAGTTATTCAAGAATATCTCCTCAGATTTGGGGGAATTTCGTCGGTCGACCTCTTCCGAAGGTCGTACAAGCTCGGGGATGGTACCAATCGATCCGCAGGACCCAAATTAGTCCAGATGCAACCACTTTCCAAGTCTCTCCGACCTTCACAAAAAAAGTTATTCAAGAATATCTCTTTCTCCTATGTGCTTTCATCCCTAACCCTAACCCTAACCCTTCCGAAAGTCGGAGAAGCTCAAGGATGGTACCGATCGATGCGCGCTACCCCATTTAGTGGGGGTAGAGCCTACTTGCAAGTCTCTCCGACCTTCACAAAAAAAGTTATTCAAGAATATCTCTTTCTCCTATGTGCTTTCATCCCTAACCCTAACCCTAACCCTTCCGAAAGTCGGAGAAGCTCAAGGATGGTACCGATCGATGCGCGCAACCCCATTTAGTGGGGGTAGAGCCTACTTGCAAGTCTCTCCGACCTTCACAAAAAAAGTTATTCAAGAATATCTCTTTCTCCTATGTGCTTTCATCCCTAACCCTAACCCTAACCCTTCCGAAAGTCGGAGAAGCTCAAGGATGGTACCGATCGATGCGCGCTACCCCATTTAGTGGGGGTAGAGCCTACTTGCAAGTCTCTCCGACCTTCACAAAAAAAGTTATTCAAGAATATCTCTTTCTCCTATGTGCTTTCATCCCTAACCCTAACCCTAACCCTTCCGAAAGTCGGAGAAGCTCAAGGATGGTACCGATCGATGCGCGCTACCCCATTTAGTGGGGGTAGAGCCTACTTGCAAGTCTCTCCGACCTTCACAAAAAAAGTTATTCAAGAATATCTCTTTCTCCTATGTGCTTTCATCCCTAACCCTAACCCTAACCCTTCCGAAAGTCGGAGAAGCTCAAGGATGGTACCGATCGATGCGCGTTACCCCATTTAGTGGGGGTAGAGCCTACTTGCAAGTCTCTCCGACCTTCACAAAAAAAGTTATTCAAGAATATCTCTTTCTCCTATGTGCTTTCATCCCTAACCCTAACCCTAACCCTTCCGAAAGTCGGAGAAGCTCAAGGATAGTACTGATCGATGCGCGCTACCCCATTTAGTGGGGGTAGAGCCTACTTGCAAGTCTCTCCGACCTTCACAAAAAAAGTTATTCAAGAATATCTCCTCAGATTTGGGGGAATTTCGTCGGTCGACCTCTTCCGAAGGTCGTACAAGCTCGGGGATGGTACCAATCGATCTGCAGGACCCAAATTAGTCCAGATGCAACCACTTTCCAAGTCTCTCCGACCTTCACAAAAAACGTTATTCAAGAATATCTCTTTCTCCTATGTGCTTTCATCCCTAACCCTAACCCTAACCCTTCCGAAAGTCGGAGAAGCTCAAGGATGGTACCGATCGATGCGCGCTACCCCATTTAGTGGGGGTAGAGCCTACTTGCAAGTCTCTCCGACCTTCACAAAAAAAGTTATTCAAGAATATCTCTTTCTCCTATGTGCTTTCATCCCTAACCCTAACCCTAACCCTTCCGAAAGTCGGAGAAGCTCAAGGATGGTACCGATCGATGCGCGCTACCCCATTTAGTGGGGGTAGAGCCTACTTGCAAGTCTCTCCGACCTTCACAAAAAAAGTTATTCAAGAATATCTCCTCAGATTTGGGGGAATTTCGTCGGTCGACCTCTTCCGAAGGTCGTACAAGCTCGGGGATGGTACCAATCGATCCGCAGGACCCAAATTAGTCCAGATGCAACCACTTTCCAAGTCTCTCCGACCTTCACAAAAAAAGTTATTCAAGAATATCTCTTTCTCCTATGTGCTTTCATCCCTAACCCTAACCCTTCCGAAAGTCGGAGAAGCTCAAGGATGGTACCGATCGATGCGCGCAACCCCATTTAGTGGGGGTAGAGCCTACTTGCAAGTCTCTCCGACCTTCACAAAAAAAGTTATTCAAGAATATCTCCTCAGATTTGGGGGAATTTCGTCGGTCGACCTCTTCCGAAGGTCGTACAAGCTCGGGGGTGGTACCAATCGATCCGCAGGACCCAAATTAGTCCAGATGCAACCACTTTCCAAGTCTCTCCGACCTTCACAAAAAAAGTTATTCAAGAATATCTCTTTCTCCTATGTGCTTTCATCCCTAACCCTAACCCTAACCCTTCCGAAAGTCGGAGAAGCTCAAGGATGGTACCGATCGATGCGCGCTACCCCATTTAGTGGGGGTAGAGCCTACTTGCAAGTCTCTCCGACCTTCACAAAAAAAGTTATTCAAGAATATCTCCTCAGATTTGGGGGAATTTCGTCGGTCGACCTCTTCCGAAGGTCGTACAAGCTCGGGGATGGTACCAATCGATCCGCAGGACCCAAATTAGTCCAGATGCAACCACTTTCCAAGTCTCTCCGACCTTCACAAAAAAAGTTATTCAAGAATATCTCTTTCTCCTATGTGCTTTCATCCCTAACCCTAACCCTAACCCTTCCGAAAGTCGGAGAAGCTCAAGGATGGTACCGATCGATGCGCGCTACCCCATTTAGTGGGGGTAGAGCCTACTTGCAAGTCTCTCCGACCTTCACAAAAAAAGTTATTCAAGAATATCTCTTTCTCCTATGTGCTTTCATCCCTAACCCTAACCCTAACCCTTCCGAAAGTCGGAGAAGCTCAAGGATGGTACCGATCGATGCGCGCTACCCCATTTAGTGGGGGTAGAGCCTACTTGCAAGTCTCTCCGACCTTCACAAAAAAAGTTATTCAAGAATATCTCTTTCTCCTATGTGCTTTCATCCCTAACCCTAACCCTAACCCTTCCGAAAGTCGGAGAAGCTCAAGGATGGTACCGATCGATGCGCGCTACCCCATTTAGTGGGGGTAGAGCCTACTTGCAAGTCTCTCCGACCTTCACAAAAAAAGTTATTCAAGAATATCTCTTTCTCCTATGTGCTTTCATCCCTAACCCTAACCCTAACCCTTCCGAAAGTCGGAGAAGCTCAAGGATGGTACTGATCGATGCGCGCAACCCCATTTAGTGGGGGTAGAGCCTACTTGCAAGTCTCTCCGACCTTCACAAAAAAAGTTATTCAAGAATATCTCCTCAGATTTGGGGGAATTTCGTCGGTCGACCTCTTCCGAAGGTCGTACAAGCTCGGGGATGGTACCAATCGATCCGCAGGACCCAAATTAGTCCAGATGCAACCACTTTCCAAGTCTCTCCGACCTTCACAAAAAAAGTTATTCAAGAATATCTCTTTCTCCTATGTGCTTTCATCCCTAACCCTAACCCTAACCCTTCCGAAAGTCGGAGAAGCTCAAGGATGGTACCGATCGATGCGCGCTACCCCATTTAGTGGGGGTAGAGCCTACTTGCAAGTCTCTCCGACCTTCACAAAAAAAGTTATTCAAGAATATCTCTTTCTCCTATGTGCTTTCATCCCTAACCCTAACCCTAACCCTTCCGAAAGTCGGAGAAGCTCAAGGATGGTACCGATCGATGCGCGCTACCCCATTTAGTGGGGGTAGAGCCTACTTGCAAGTCTCTCCGACCTTCACAAAAAAAGTTATTCAAGAATATCTCTTTCTCCTATGTGCTTTCATCCCTAACCCTAACCCTAACCCTTCCGAAAGTCGGAGAAGCTCAAGGATGGTACCGATCGATGCGCGTTACCCCATTTAGTGGGGGTAGAGCCTACTTGCAAGTCTCTCCGACCTTCACAAAAAAAGTTATTCAAGAATATCTCTTTCTCCTATGTGCTTTCATCCCTAACCCTAACCCTAACCCTTCCGAAAGTCGGAGAAGCTCAAGGATAGTACTGATCGATGCGCGCTACCCCATTTAGTGGGGGTAGAGCCTACTTGCAAGTCTCTCCGACCTTCACAAAAAAAGTTATTCAAGAATATCTCCTCAGATTTGGGGGAATTTCGTCGGTCGACCTCTTCCGAAGGTCGTACAAGCTCGGGGATGGTACCAATCGATCTGCAGGACCCAAATTAGTCCAGATGCAACCACTTTCCAAGTCTCTCCGACCTTCACAAAAAACGTTATTCAAGAATATCTCTTTCTCCTATGTGCTTTCATCCCTAACCCTAACCCTAACCCTTCCGAAAGTCGGAGAAGCTCAAGGATGGTACCGATCGATGCGCGCTACCCCATTTAGTGGGGGTAGAGCCTACTTGCAAGTCTCTCCGACCTTCACAAAAAAAGTTATTCAAGAATATCTCTTTCTCCTATGTGCTTTCATCCCTAACCCTAACCCTAACCCTTCCGAAAGTCGGAGAAGCTCAAGGATGGTACCGATCGATGCGCGCTACCCCATTTAGTGGGGGTAGAGCCTACTTGCAAGTCTCTCCGACCTTCACAAAAAAAGTTATTCAAGAATATCTCCTCAGATTTGGGGGAATTTCGTCGGTCGACCTCTTCCGAAGGTCGTACAAGCTCGGGGATGGTACCAATCGATCCGCAGGACCCAAATTAGTCCAGATGCAACCACTTTCCAAGTCTCTCCGACCTTCACAAAAAAAGTTATTCAAGAATATCTCTTTCTCCTATGTGCTTTCATCCCTAACCCTAACCCTTCCGAAAGTCGGAGAAGCTCAAGGATGGTACCGATCGATGCGCGCAACCCCATTTAGTGGGGGTAGAGCCTACTTGCAAGTCTCTCCGACCTTCACAAAAAAAGTTATTCAAGAATATCTCCTCAGATTTGGGGGAATTTCGTCGGTCGACCTCTTCCGAAGGTCGTACAAGCTCGGGGGTGGTACCAATCGATCCGCAGGACCCAAATTAGTCCAGATGCAACCACTTTCCAAGTCTCTCCGACCTTCACAAAAAAAGTTATTCAAGAATATCTCTTTCTCCTATGTGCTTTCATCCCTAACCCTAACCCTAACCCTTCCGAAAGTCGGAGAAGCTCAAGGATGGTACCGATCGATGCGCGCTACCCCATTTAGTGGGGGTAGAGCCTACTTGCAAGTCTCTCCGACCTTCACAAAAAAAGTTATTCAAGAATATCTCCTCAGATTTGGGGGAATTTCGTCGGTCGACCTCTTCCGAAGGTCGTACAAGCTCGGGGATGGTACCAATCGATCCGCAGGACCCAAATTAGTCCAGATGCAACCACTTTCCAAGTCTCTCCGACCTTCACAAAAAAAGTTATTCAAGAATATCTCTTTCTCCTATGTGCTTTCATCCCTAACCCTAACCCTAACCCTTCCGAAAGTCGGAGAAGCTCAAGGATGGTACCGATCGATGCGCGCTACCCCATTTAGTGGGGGTAGAGCCTACTTGCAAGTCTCTCCGACCTTCACAAAAAAAGTTATTCAAGAATATCTCTTTCTCCTATGTGCTTTCATCCCTAACCCTAACCCTAACCCTTCCGAAAGTCGGAGAAGCTCAAGGATGGTACCGATCGATGCGCGCTACCCCATTTAGTGGGGGTAGAGCCTACTTGCAAGTCTCTCCGACCTTCACAAAAAAAGTTATTCAAGAATATCTCTTTCTCCTATGTGCTTTCATCCCTAACCCTAACCCTAACCCTTCCGAAAGTCGGAGAAGCTCAAGGATGGTACCGATCGATGCGCGCTACCCCATTTAGTGGGGGTAGAGCCTACTTGCAAGTCTCTCCGACCTTCACAAAAAAAGTTATTCAAGAATATCTCTTTCTCCTATGTGCTTTCATCCCTAACCCTAACCCTAACCCTTCCGAAAGTCGGAGAAGCTCAAGGATGGTACTGATCGATGCGCGCAACCCCATTTAGTGGGGGTAGAGCCTACTTGCAAGTCTCTCCGACCTTCACAAAAAAAGTTATTCAAGAATATCTCCTCAGATTTGGGGGAATTTCGTCGGTCGACCTCTTCCGAAGGTCGTACAAGCTCGGGGATGGTACCAATCGATCCGCAGGACCCAAATTAGTCCAGATGCAACCACTTTCCAAGTCTCTCCGACCTTCACAAAAAAAGTTATTCAAGAATATCTCTTTCTCCTATGTGCTTTCATCCCTAACCCTAACCCTAACCCTTCCGAAAGTCGGAGAAGCTCAAGGATGGTACCGATCGATGCGCGCTACCCCATTTAGTGGGGGTAGAGCCTACTTGCAAGTCTCTCCGACCATCACAAAAAAAGTTATTCAAGAATATCTCTTTCTCCTATGTGCTTTCATCCCTAACCCTAACCCTAACCCTTCCGAAAGTCGGAGAAGCTCAAGGATGGTACCGATCGATGCGCGCTACCCCATTTAGTGGGGGTAGAGCCTACTTGCAAGTCTCTCCGACCTTCACAAAAAAAGTTATTCAAGAATATCTCCTCAGATTTGGGGGAATTTCGTCGGTCGACCTCTTCCGAAGGTCGTACAAGCTCGGGGATGGTACCAATCGATCCGCAGGACCCAAATTAGTCCAGATGCAACCACTTTCCAAGTCTCTCCGACCTTCACAAAAAAAGTTATTCAAGAATATCTCTTTCTCCTATGTGCTTTCATCCCTAACCCTAACCCTAACCCTTCCGAAAGTCGGAGAAGCTCAAAAATGGTACCGATCGATGCGCGCTACCCCATTTAGTGGGGGTAGAGCCTACTTGCAAGTCTCTCCGACCTTCACAAAAAAAGTTATTCAAGAATATCTCTTTCTCCTATGTGCTTTCATCCCTAACCCTAACCCTAACCCTTCCGAAAGTCGGAGAAGCTCAAGGATGGTACCGATCGATGCGCGCTACCCCATTTAGTGGGGGTAGAGCCTACTTGCAAGTCTCTCCGACCTTCACAAAAAAAGTTATTCAAGAATATCTCTTTCTCCTATGTGCTTTCATCCCTAACCCTAACCCTTCCGAAAGTCGGAGAAGCTCAAGGATGGTACCGATCGATGCGCGCTACCCCATTTAGTGGGGGTAGAGCCTACTTGCAAGTCTCTCCGACCTTCACAAAAAAAGTTATTCAAGAATATCTCTTTCTCCTATGTGCTTTCATCCCTAACCCTAACCCTAACCCTTCCGAAAGTCGGAGAAGCTCAAGGATGGTACTGATCGATGCGCGCAACCCCATTTAGTGGGGGTAGAGCCTACTTGCAAGTCTCTCCGACCTTCACAAAAAAAGTTATTCAAGAATATCTCCTCAGATTTGGGGGAATTTCGTCGGTCGACCTCTTCCGAAGGTCGTACAAGCTCGGGGATGGTACCAATCGATCCGCAGGACCCAAATTAGTCCAGATGCAACCACTTTCCAAGTCTCTCCGACCTTCACAAAAAAAGTTATTCAAGAATATCTCTTTCTCCTATGTGCTTTCATCCCTAACCCTAACCCTAACCCTTCCGAAAGTCGGAGAAGCTCAAGGATGGTACCGATCGATGCGCGCTACCCCATTTAGTGGGGGTAGAGCCTACTTGCAAGTCTCTCCGACCTTCACAAAAAAAGTTATTCAAGAATATCTCTTTCTCCTATGTGCTTTCATCCCTAACCCTAACCCTAACCCTTCCGAAAGTCGGAGAAGCTCAAGGATGGTACCGATCGATGCGCGCTACCCCATTTAGTGGGGGTAGAGCCTACTTGCAAGTCTCTCCGACCTTCACAAAAAAAGTTATTCAAGAATATCTCTTTCTCCTATGTGCTTTCATCCCTAACCCTAACCCTAACCCTTCCGAAAGTCGGAGAAGCTCAAGGATGGTACCGATCGATGCGCGCTACCCCATTTAGTGGGGGTAGAGCCTACTTGCAAGTCTCTCCGACCTTCACAAAAAAAGTTATTCAAGAATATCTCTTTCTCCTATGTGCTTTCATCCCTAACCCTAACCCTAACCCTTCCGAAAGTCGGAGAAGCTCAAGGATGGTACTGATCGATGCGCGCAACCCCATTTAGTGGGGGTAGAGCCTACTTGCAAGTCTCTCCGACCTTCACAAAAAAAGTTATTCAAGAATATCTCCTCAGATTTGGGGGAATTTCGTCGGTCGACCTCTTCCGAAGGTCGTACAAGCTCGGGGATGGTACCAATCGATCCGCAGGACCCAAATTAGTCCAGATGCAACCACTTTCCAAGTCTCTCCGACCTTCACAAAAAAAGTTATTCAAGAATATCTCTTTCTCCTATGTGCTTTCATCCCTAACCCTAACCCTAACCCTTCCGAAAGTCGGAGAAGCTCAAGGATGGTACCGATCGATGCGCGCTACCCCATTTAGTGGGGGTAGAGCCTACTTGCAAGTCTCTCCGACCATCACAAAAAAAGTTATTCAAGAATATCTCTTTCTCCTATGTGCTTTCATCCCTAACCCTAACCCTAACCCTTCCGAAAGTCGGAGAAGCTCAAGGATGGTACCGATCGATGCGCGCTACCCCATTTAGTGGGGGTAGAGCCTACTTGCAAGTCTCTCCGACCTTCACAAAAAAAGTTATTCAAGAATATCTCCTCAGATTTGGGGGAATTTCGTCGGTCGACCTCTTCCGAAGGTCGTACAAGCTCGGGGATGGTACCAATCGATCCGCAGGACCCAAATTAGTCCAGATGCAACCACTTTCCAAGTCTCTCCGACCTTCACAAAAAAAGTTATTCAAGAATATCTCTTTCTCCTATGTGCTTTCATCCCTAACCCTAACCCTAACCCTTCCGAAAGTCGGAGAAGCTCAAAAATGGTACCGATCGATGCGCGCTACCCCATTTAGTGGGGGTAGAGCCTACTTGCAAGTCTCTCCGACCTTCACAAAAAAAGTTATTCAAGAATATCTCTTTCTCCTATGTGCTTTCATCCCTAACCCTAACCCTAACCCTTCCGAAAGTCGGAGAAGCTCAAGGATGGTACCGATCGATGCGCGCTACCCCATTTAGTGGGGGTAGAGCCTACTTGCAAGTCTCTCCGACCTTCACAAAAAAAGTTATTCAAGAATATCTCTTTCTCCTATGTGCTTTCATCCCTAACCCTAACCCTTCCGAAAGTCGGAGAAGCTCAAGGATGGTACCGATCGATGCGCGCTACCCCATTTAGTGGGGGTAGAGCCTACTTGCAAGTCTCTCCGACCTTCACAAAAAAAGTTATTCAAGAATATCTCTTTCTCCTATGTGCTTTCATCCCTAACCCTAACCCTAACCCTTCCGAAAGTCGGAGAAGCTCAAGGATGGTACTGATCGATGCGCGCAACCCCATTTAGTGGGGGTAGAGCCTACTTGCAAGTCTCTCCGACCTTCACAAAAAAAGTTATTCAAGAATATCTCCTCAGATTTGGGGGAATTTCGTCGGTCGACCTCTTCCGAAGGTCGTACAAGCTCGGGGATGGTACCAATCGATCCGCAGGACCCAAATTAGTCCAGATGCAACCACTTTCCAAGTCTCTCCGACCTTCACAAAAAAAGTTATTCAAGAATATCTCTTTCTCCTATGTGCTTTCATCCCTAACCCTAACCCTAACCCTTCCGAAAGTCGGAGAAGCTCAAGGATGGTACCGATCGATGCGCGCTACCCCATTTAGTGGGGGTAGAGCCTACTTGCAAGTCTCTCCGACCTTCACAAAAAAAGTTATTCAAGAATATCTCTTTCTCCTATGTGCTTTCATCCCTAACCCTAACCCTAACCCTTCCGAAAGTCGGAGAAGCTCAAGGATGGTACCGATCGATGCGCGCTACCCCATTTAGTGGGGGTAGAGCCTACTTGCAAGTCTCTCCGACCTTCACAAAAAAAGTTATTCAAGAATATCTCTTTCTCCTATGTGCTTTCATCCCTAACCCTAACCCTAACCCTTCCGAAAGTCGGAGAAGCTCAAGGATGGTACCGATCGATGCGCGCTACCCCATTTAGTGGGGGTAGAGCCTACTTGCAAGTCTCTCCGACCTTCACAAAAAAAGTTATTCAAGAATATCTCTTTCTCCTATGTGCTTTCATCCCTAACCCTAACCCTAACCCTTCCGAAAGTCGGAGAAGCTCAAGGATGGTACTGATCGATGCGCGCAACCCCATTTAGTGGGGGTAGAGCCTACTTGCAAGTCTCTCCGACCTTCACAAAAAAAGTTATTCAAGAATATCTCCTCAGATTTGGGGGAATTTCGTCGGTCGACCTCTTCCGAAGGTCGTACAAGCTCGGGGATGGTACCAATCGATCCGCAGGACCCAAATTAGTCCAAATGCAACCACTTTCCAAGTCTCTCCGACCTTCACAAAAAAAGTTATTCAAGAATATCTCTTTCTCCTATGTGCTTTCATCCCTAACCCTAACCCTAACCCTTCCGAAAGTCGGAGAAGCTCAAGGATGGTACCGATCGATGCGCGCTACCCCATTTAGTGGGGGTAGAGCCTACTTGCAAGTCTCTCCGACCATCACAAAAAAAGTTATTCAAGAATATCTCTTTCTCCTATGTGCTTTCATCCCTAACCCTAACCCTAACCCTTCCGAAAGTCGGAGAAGCTCAAGGATGGTACCGATCGATGCGCGCTACCCCATTTAGTGGGGGTAGAGCCTACTTGCAAGTCTCTCCGACCTTCACAAAAAAAGTTATTCAAGAATATCTCCTCAGATTTGGGGGAATTTCGTCGGTCGACCTCTTCCGAAGGTCGTACAAGCTCGGGGATGGTACCAATCGATCCGCAGGACCCAAATTAGTCCAGATGCAACCACTTTCCAAGTCTCTCCGACCTTCACAAAAAAAGTTATTCAAGAATATCTCTTTCTCCTATGTGCTTTCATCCCTAACCCTAACCCTAACCCTTCCGAAAGTCGGAGAAGCTCAAAAATGGTACCGATCGATGCGCGCTACCCCATTTAGTGGGGGTAGAGCCTACTTGCAAGTCTCTCCGACCTTCACAAAAAAAGTTATTCAAGAATATCTCTTTCTCCTATGTGCTTTCATCCCTAACCCTAACCCTAACCCTTCCGAAAGTCGGAGAAGCTCAAGGATGGTACCGATCGATGCGCGCTACCCCATTTAGTGGGGGTAGAGCCTACTTGCAAGTCTCTCCGACCTTCACAAAAAAAGTTATTCAAGAATATCTCTTTCTCCTATGTGCTTTCATCCCTAACCCTAACCCTTCCGAAAGTCGGAGAAGCTCAAAGATGGTACCGATCGATGCGCGCTACCCCATTTAGTGGGGGTAGAGCCTACTTGCAAGTCTCTCCGACCTTCACAAAAAAAGTTATTCAAGAATATCTCTTTCTCCTATGTGCTTTTACCCTAACCCTAACCCTAACCCTTCCGAAAGTCGGAGAAGCTCAAGGATGGTACTGATCGATGCGCGCAACCCCATTTAGTGGGGGTAGAGCCTACTTGCAAGTCTCTCCGACCTTCACAAAAAAAGTTATTCAAGAATATCTCCTCAGATTTGGGGGAATTTCGTCGGTCGACCTCTTCCGAAGGTCGTACAAGCTCGGGGATGGTACCAATCGATCTGCAGGACCCAAATTAGTCCAGATGCAACCACTTTCCAAGTCTCTCCGACCTTCACAAAAAAAGTTATTCAAGAATATCTCTTTCTCCTATGTGCTTTCATCCCTAACCCTAACCCTAACCCTTCCGAAAGTCGGAGAAGCTCAAGGATGGTACCGATCGATGCGCGCTACCCCATTTAGTGGGGGTAAAGCCTACTTGCAAGTCTCTCCGACCTTCACAAAAAAAGTTATTCAAGAATATCTCTTTCTCCTATGTGCTTTCATCCCTAACCCTAACCCTAACCCTTCCGAAAGTCGGAGAAGCTCAAGGATGGTACCGATCGATGCGCGCAACCCCATTTAGTGGGGGTAGAGCCTACTTGCAAGTCTCTCCGACCTTCACAAAAAAAGTTATTCAAGAATATCTCCTCAGATTTGGGGGAATTTCGTCGGTCGACCTCTTCCGAAGGTCGTACAAGCTCGGGGATGGTACCAATCGATCCGCAGGACCCAAATTAGTCCAGATGCAACCACTTTCCAAGTCTCTCTGACCTTCACAAAAAAAGTTATTCAAGAATATCTCTTTCTCCTATGTGCTTTCATCCCTAACCCTAACCCTAACCCTTCCGAAAGTCGGAGAAGCTCAAGGATGGTACCGATCGATGCGCGCTACCCCATTTAGTGGGGGTAGAGCCTACTTGCAAGTCTCTCCGACCATCACAAAAAAAGTTATTCAAGAATATCTCTTTCTCCTATGTGCTTTCATCCCTAACCCTAACCCTAACCCTTCCGAAAGTCGGAGAAGCTCAAGGATGGTACCGATCGATGCGCGCTACCCCATTTAGTGGGGGTAGAGCCTACTTGCAAGTCTCTCCGACCTTCACAAAAAAAGTTATTCAAGAATATCTCCTCAGATTTGGGGGAATTTCGTCGGTCGACCTCTTCCGAAGGTCGTACAAGCTCGGGGATGGTACCAATCGATCCGCAGGACCCAAATTAGTCCAGATGCAACCACTTTCCAAGTCTCTCCGACCTTCACAAAAAAAGTTATTCAAGAATATCTCTTTCTCCTATGTGCTTTCATCCCTAACCCTAACCCTAACCCTTCCGAAAGTCGGAGAAGCTCAAAAATGGTACCGATCGATGCGCGCTACCCCATTTAGTGGGGGTAGAGCCTACTTGCAAGTCTCTCCGACCTTCACAAAAAAAGTTATTCAAGAATATCTCTTTCTCCTATGTGCTTTCATCCCTAACCCTAACCCTAACCCTTCCGAAAGTCGGAGAAGCTCAAGGATGGTACCGATCGATGCGCGCTACCCCATTTAGTGGGGGTAGAGCCTACTTGCAAGTCTCTCCGACCTTCACAAAAAAAGTTATTCAAGAATATCTCTTTCTCCTATGTGCTTTCATCCCTAACCCTAACCCTTCCGAAAGTCGGAGAAGCTCAAAGATGGTACCGATCGATGCGCGCTACCCCATTTAGTGGGGGTAGAGCCTACTTGCAAGTCTCTCCGACCTTCACAAAAAAAGTTATTCAAGAATATCTCTTTCTCCTATGTGCTTTCATCCCTAACCCTAACCCTAACCCTTCCGAAAGTCGGAGAAGCTCAAGGATGGTACTGATCGATGCGCGCAACCCCATTTAGTGGGGGTAGAGCCTACTTGCAAGTCTCTCCGACCTTCACAAAAAAAGTTATTCAAGAATATCTCCTCAGATTTGGGGGAATTTCGTCGGTCGACCTCTTCCGAAGGTCGTACAAGCTCGGGGATGGTACCAATCGATCTGCAGGACCCAAATTAGTCCAGATGCAACCACTTTCCAAGTCTCTCCGACCTTCACAAAAAAAGTTATTCAAGAATATCTCTTTCTCCTATGTGCTTTCATCCCTAACCCTAACCCTAACCCTTCCGAAAGTCGGAGAAGCTCAAGGATGGTACCGATCGATGCGCGCTACCCCATTTAGTGGGGGTAGAGCCTACTTGCAAGTCTCTCCGACCTTCACAAAAAAAGTTATTCAAGAATATCTCTTTCTCCTATGTGCTTTCATCCCTAACCCTAACCCTAACCCTTCCGAAAGTCGGAGAAGCTCAAGGATGGTACCGATCGATGCGCGCAACCCCATTTAGTGGGGGTAGAGCCTACTTGCAAGTCTCTCCGACCTTCACAAAAAAAGTTATTCAAGAATATCTCCTCAGATTTGGGGGAATTTCGTCGGTCGACCTCTTCCGAAGGTCGTACAAGCTCGGGGATGGTACCAATCGATCCGCAGGACCCAAATTAGTCCAGATGCAACCACTTTCCAAGTCTCTCTGACCTTCACAAAAAAAGTTATTCAAGAATATCTCTTTCTCCTATGTGCTTTCATCCCTAACCCTAACCCTAACCCTTCCGAAAGTCGGAGAAGCTCAAGGATGGTACCGATCGATGCGCGCTACCCCATTTAGTGGGGGTAGAGCCTACTTGCAAGTCTCTCCGACCATCACAAAAAAAGTTATTCAAGAATATCTCTTTCTCCTATGTGCTTTCATCCCTAACCCTAACCCTAACCCTTCCGAAAGTCGGAGAAGCTCAAGGATGGTACCGATCGATGCGCGCTACCCCATTTAGTGGGGGTAGAGCCTACTTGCAAGTCTCTCCGACCTTCACAAAAAAAGTTATTCAAGAATATCTCCTCAGATTTGGGGGAATTTCGTCGGTCGACCTCTTCCGAAGGTCGTACAAGCTCGGGGATGGTACCAATCGATCCGCAGGACCCAAATTAGTCCAGATGCAACCACTTTCCAAGTCTCTCCGACCTTCACAAAAAAAGTTATTCAAGAATATCTCTTTCTCCTATGTGCTTTCATCCCTAACCCTAACCCTAACCCTTCCGAAAGTCGGAGAAGCTCAAAAATGGTACCGATCGATGCGCGCTACCCCATTTAGTGGGGGTAGAGCCTACTTGCAAGTCTCTCCGACCTTCACAAAAAAAGTTATTCAAGAATATCTCTTTCTCCTATGTGCTTTCATCCCTAACCCTAACCCTAACCCTTCCGAAAGTCGGAGAAGCTCAAGGATGGTACCGATCGATGCGCGCTACCCCATTTAGTGGGGGTAGAGCCTACTTGCAAGTCTCTCCGACCTTCACAAAAAAAGTTATTCAAGAATATCTCTTTCTCCTATGTGCTTTCATCCCTAACCCTAACCCTTCCGAAAGTCGGAGAAGCTCAAAGATGGTACCGATCGATGCGCGCTACCCCATTTAGTGGGGGTAGAGCCTACTTGCAAGTCTCTCCGACCTTCACAAAAAAAGTTATTCAAGAATATCTCTTTCTCCTATGTGCTTTCATCCCTAACCCTAACCCTAACCCTTCCGAAAGTCGGAGAAGCTCAAGGATGGTACTGATCGATGCGCGCAACCCCATTTAGTGGGGGTAGAGCCTACTTGCAAGTCTCTCCGACCTTCACAAAAAAAGTTATTCAAGAATATCTCCTCAGATTTGGGGGAATTTCGTCGGTCGACCTCTTCCGAAGGTCGTACAAGCTCGGGGATGGTACCAATCGATCTGCAGGACCCAAATTAGTCCAGATGCAACCACTTTCCAAGTCTCTCCGACCTTCACAAAAAAAGTTATTCAAGAATATCTCTTTCTCCTATGTGCTTTCATCCCTAACCCTAACCCTAACCCTTCCGAAAGTCGGAGAAGCTCAAGGATGGTACCGATCGATGCGCGCTACCCCATTTAGTGGGGGTAGAGCCTACTTGCAAGTCTCTCCGACCTTCACAAAAAAAGTTATTCAAGAATATCTCTTTCTCCTATGTGCTTTCATCCCTAACCCTAACCCTAACCCTTCCGAAAGTCGGAGAAGCTCAAGGATGGTACCGATCGATGCGCGCAACCCCATTTAGTGGGGGTAGAGCCTACTTGCAAGTCTCTCCGACCTTCACAAAAAAAGTTATTCAAGAATATCTCCTCAGATTTGGGGGAATTTCGTCGGTCGACCTCTTCCGAAGGTCGTACAAGCTCGGGGATGGTACCAATCGATCCGCAGGACCCAAATTAGTCCAGATGCAACCACTTTCCAAGTCTCTCTGACCTTCACAAAAAAAGTTATTCAAGAATATCTCTTTCTCCTATGTGCTTTCATCCCTAACCCTAACCCTAACCCTTCCGAAAGTCGGAGAAGCTCAAGGATGGTACCGATCGATGCGCGCTACCCCATTTAGTGGGGGTAGAGCCTACTTGCAAGTTTCTCCGACCTTCACAAAAAAAGTTATTCAAGAATATCTCCTCAGATTTGGGGGAATTTCGTCGGTCGACCTCTTCCGAAGGTCGTACAAGCTCGGGGATGGTACCAATCGATCCGCAGGACCCAAATTAGTCCAGATGCAACCACTTTCCAAGTCTCTCCGACCTTCACAAAAAAAGTTATTCAAGAATATCTCTTTCTCCTATGTGCTTTCATCCCTAACCCTAACCCTAACCCTTCCGAAAGTCGGAGAAGCTCAAGGATGGTACCGATCGATGCGCGCTACCCCATTTAGTGGGAGTAGAGCCTACTTGCAAGTCTCTCCGACCTTCACAAAAAAAGTTATTCAAGAATATCTCTTTCTCCTATGTGCTTTCATCCCTAACCCTAACCCTAACCCTTCCGAAAGTCGGAGAAGCTCAAGGATGGTACCGATCGATGCGCGCTACCCCATTTAGTGGGGGTAGAGCCTACTTGCAAGTCTCTCCGACCTTCACAAAAAAAGTTATTCAAGAATATCTCTTTCTCCTATGTGCTTTCATCCCTAACCCTAACCCTAACCCTTCCGAAAGTCGGAGAAGCTCAAGGATGGTACTGATCGATGCGCGCAACCCCATTTAGTGGGGGTAGAGCCTACTTGCAAGTCTCTCCGACCTTCACAAAAAAAGTTATTCAAGAATATCTCTTTCTCCTATGTGCTTTCATCCCTAACCCTAACCCTTCCGAAAGTCGGAGAAGCTCAAGGATGGTACCGATCGATGCGCGCTACCCGATTTAGTGGGGGTAGAGCCTACTTGCAAGTCTCTCCGACCTTCACAAAAAAAGTTATTCAAGAATATCTCTTTCTCCTATGTGCTTTCATCCCTAACCCTAACCCTAACCCTTCCGAAAGTCGGAGAAGCTCAAGGATGGTACCGATCGATGCGCGCTACCCCATTTAGTGGGGATAGAGCCTACTTGCAAGTCTCTCCGACCTTCACAAAAAAAGTTATTCAAGAATATCTCTTTCTCCTATGTGCTTTCATCCCTAACCCTAACCCTAACCCTTCCGAAAGTCGGAGAAGCTCAAGGATGGTACTGATCGATGTGCGCAACCCCATTTAGTGGGGGTAGAGCCTACTTGCAAGTCTCTCCGACCTTCACAAAAAAAGTTATTCAAGAATATCTCCTCAGATTTGGGGGAATTTCGTCGGTCGACCTCTTCCGAAGGTCGTACAAGCTCGGGGATGGTACCAATCGATCCGCAGGACCCAAATTAGTCCAGATGCAACCACTTTCCAAGTCTCTCCGACCTTCACAAAAAAAGTTATTCAAGAATATCTCTTTCTCCTATGTGCTTTCATCCCTAACCCTAACCCTAACCCTTCCGAAAGTCGGAGAAGCTCAAGGATGGTACCGATCGATGCGCGCTACCCCATTTAGTGGGGGTAGAGCCTACTTGCAAGTCTCTCCGACCTTCACAAAAAAAGTTATTCAAGAATATCTCTTTCTCCTATGTGCTTTCATCCCTAACCCTAACCCTAACCCTTCCGAAAGTCGGAGAAGCTCAAGGATGGTACTGATCGATGCGCGCAACCCCATTTAGTGGGGGTAGAGCCTACTTGCAAGTCTCTCCGACCTTCACAAAAAAAGTTATTCAAGAATATCTCTTTCTCCTATGTGCTTTCATCCCTAACCCTAACCCTTCCGAAAGTCGGAGAAGCTCAAGGATGGTACCGATCGATGCGCGCTACCCGATTTAGTGGGGGTAGAGCCTACTTGCAAGTCTCTCCGACCTTCACAAAAAAAGTTATTCAAGAATATCTCTTTCTCCTATGTGCTTTCATCCCTAACCCTAACCCTAACCCTTCCGAAAGTCGGAGAAGCTCAAGGATGGTACCGATCGATGCGCGCTACCCCATTTAGTGGGGATAGAGCCTACTTGCAAGTCTCTCCGACCTTCACAAAAAAAGTTATTCAAGAATATCTCTTTCTCCTATGTGCTTTCATCCCTAACCCTAACCCTAACCCTTCCGAAAGTCGGAGAAGCTCAAGGATGGTACTGATCGATGTGCGCAACCCCATTTAGTGGGGGTAGAGCCTACTTGCAAGTCTCTCCGACCTTCACAAAAAAAGTTATTCAAGAATATCTCCTCAGATTTGGGGGAATTTCGTCGGTCGACCTCTTCCGAAGGTCGTACAAGCTCGGGGATGGTACCAATCGATCCGCAGGACCCAAATTAGTCCAGATGCAACCACTTTCCAAGTCTCTCCGACCTTCACAAAAAAAGTTATTCAAGAATATCTCTTTCTCCTATGTGCTTTCATCCCTAACCCTAACCCTACCCCTTCCGAAAGTCGGAGAAGCTCAAGGATGGTACCGATCGATGCGCGCTACCCCATTTAGTGGGGGTAGAGCCTACTTGCAAGTCTCTCCGACCATCACGAAAAAAAGTTATTCAAGAATATCTCTTTCTCCTATGTGCTTTCATCCCTAACCCTAACCCTAACCCTTCCGAAAGTCGGAGAAGCTCAAGGATGGTACCGATCGATGCGCGCTACCCCATTTAGTGGGGGTAGAGCCTACTTGCAAGTCTCTCCGACCTTCACAAAAAAAGTTATTCAAGAATATCTCCTCAGATTTGGGGGAATTTCGTCGGTCGACCTCTTCCGAAGGTCGTACAAGCTCGGGGATGGTACCAATCGATCCGCAGGACCCAAATTAGTCCAGATGCAACCACTTTCCAAGTCTCTCCGACCTTCACAAAAAAAGTTATTCAAGAATATCTCTTTCTCCTATGTGCTTTCATCCCTAACCCTAACCCTTCCGAAAGTCGGAGAAGCTCAAGGATGGTACCGATCGATGTGCGCTACCCCATTTAGTGGGGGTAGAGCCTACTTGCAAGTCTCTCCGACCTTCACAAAAAAAGTTATTCAAGAATATCTCTTTCTCCTATGTGCTTTCATCCCTAACCCTAACCCTAACCCTTCCGAAAGTCGGAGAAGCTCAAGGATGGTACCGATCGATGCGCGCTACCCCATTTAGTGGGGGTAGAGCCTACTTGCAAGTCTCTCCGACCTTCACAAAAAAAGTTATTCAAGAATATCTCTTTCTCCTATGTGCTTTCATCCCTAACCCTAACCCTAACCCTTCCGAAAGTCGGAGAAGCTCAAAGAGGGTACCGATCGATGCGCGCTACCCCATTTAGTGGGGGTAGAGCCTACTTGCAAGTCTCTCCGACCTTCACAAAAAAAGTTATTCAAGAATATCTCTTTCTCCTATGTGGTTTCATCCCTAACCCTAACCCTAACCCTTCCGAAAGTCGGAGAAGCTCAAGGATGGTACTGATCGATGCGCGCAACCCCATTTAGTGGGGGTAGAGCCTACTTGCAAGTCTCTCCGACCTTCACAAAAAAAGTTATTCAAGAATATCTCCTCAGATTTGGGGGAATTTCGTCGGTCGACCTCTTCCGAAGGTCGTACAAGCTCGGGGATGGTACCAATCGATCCGCAGGACCCAAATTAGTCCAGATGCAACCACTTTCCAAGTCTCTCCGACCTTCACAAAAAAAGTTATTCAAGAATATCTCTTTCTCCTATGTGCTTTCATCCCTAACCCTAACCCTAACCCTTCCGAAAGTCGGAGAAGCTCAAGGATGGTACCGATCGATGCGCGCTACCCCATTTAGTGGGGGTAGAGCCTACTTGCAAGTCTCTCCGACCTTCACAAAAAAAGTTATTCAAGAATATCTCTTTCTCCTATGTGCTTTCATCCCTAACCCTAACCCTAACCCTTCCGAAAGTCGGAGAAGCTCAAGGATGGTACCGATCGATGCGCGCAACCCCATTTAGTGGGGGTAGAGCCTACTTGCAAGTCTCTCCGACCTTCACAAAAAAAGTTATTCAAGAATATCTCCTCAGATTTGGGGGAATTTCGTCGGTCGACCTCTTCCGAAGGTCGTACAAGCTCGGGGATGGTACCAATCGATCCGCAGGACCCAAATTAGTCCAGATGCAACCACTTTCCAAGTCTCTCCGACCTTCACAAAAAAAGTTATTCAAGAATATCTCTTTCTCCTATGTGCTTTCATCCCTAACCCTAACCCTAACCCTTCCGAAAGTCGGAGAAGCTCAAGGATGGTACCGATCGATGCGCGCTACCCCATTTAGTGGGGGTAGAGCCTACTTGCAAGTTTCTCCGACCTTCACAAAAAAAGTTATTCAAGAATATCTCCTCAGATTTGGGGGAATTTCGTCGGTCGACCTCTTCCGAAGGTCGTACAAGCTCGGGGATGGTACCAATCGATCCGCAGGACCCAAATTAGTCCAGATGCAACCACTTTCCAAGTCTCTCCGACCTTCACAAAAAAAGTTATTCAAGAATATCTCTTTCTCCTATGTGCTTTCATCCCTAACCCTAACCCTTCCGAAAGTCGGAGAAGCTCAAGGATGGTACCGATCGATGCGCGCTACCCCATTTAGTGGGGGTAGAGCCTACTTGCAAGTTTCTCCGACCTTCACAAAAAAAGTTATTCAAGAATATCTCCTCAGATTTGGGGGAATTTCGTCGGTCGACCTCTTCCGAAGGGCGTACAAGCTCGGGGATGGTACCAATCGATCCGCAAGACCCAAATTAGTCCAGATGCAACCACTTTCCAAGTCTCTCCGACCTTCACAAAAAAAGTTATTCAAGAATATCTCTTTCTCCTATGTGCTTTCATCCCTAACCCTAACCCTAACCCTTCCGAAAGTCGGAGAAGCTCAAGGATGGTACCGATCGATGCGCGTTACCCCATTTAGTGGGGGTAGAGCCTACTTGCAAGTCTCTCCGACCTTCACAAAAAAAGTTATTCAAGAATATCTCCTCAGATTTGGGGGAATTTCGTCGGTCGACCTCTTCCAAAGGTCGTACAAGCTCGCGGATGGTACCAATCGATCCGCAGGACCCAAATTAGTCCAGATGCAACCACTTTCCAAGTCTCTCCGACCTTCACAAAAAAAGTTATTCAAGAATATCTCTTTCTCCTATGTGCTTTCATCCCTAACCCTAACCCTAACCCTTCCGAAAGTCGGAGAAGCTCAAGGATGGTACTGATCGATGCGCGCAACCCCATTTAGTGGGGGTAGAGCCTACTTGCAAGTCTCTCCGACCTTCACAAAAAAAGTTATTCAAGAATATCTCTTTCTCCTATGTGCTTTCATCCCTAACCCTAACCCTAACCCTTCCGAAAGTCGGAGAAGCTCAAGGATGGTACCGATCGATGCGCGCTACCCCATTTAGTGGGGGTAGAGCCTACTTGCAAGTCTCTCCGACCTTCACAAAAAAAGTTATTCAAGAATATCTCTTTCTCCTATGTGGTTTCATCCCTAACCCTAACCCTAACCCTTCCGAAAGTCGGAGAAGCTCAAGGATGGTACCGATCGATGCGCGCTACCCCATTTAGTAGGAGTAGAGCCTACTTGCAAGTCTCTCCGACCTTCACAAAAAAAGTTATTCAAGAATATCTCCTCAGATTTGGGGGAATTTCGTCGGTCGACCTCTTCCGAAGGTCGTACAAGCTCGGGGATGGTACCAATCGATCCGCAGGACCCAAATTAGTCCAGATGCAACCACTTTCCAAGTCTCTCCGACCTTCACAAAAAAAGTTATTCAAGAATATCTCTTTCTCCTATGTGCTTTCATCCCTAACCCTAACCCTAACCCTTCCGAAAGTCGGAGAAGCTCAAGGATGGTACCGATCGATGCGCGTTACCCCATTTAGTGGGGGTAGAGCCTACTTGCAAGTCTCTCCGACCTTCACAAAAAAAGTTATTCAAGAATATCTCCTCAGATTTGGGGGAATTTCGTCGGTCGACCTCTTCCAAAGGTCGTACAAGCTCGCGGATGGTACCAATCGATCCGCAGGACCCAAATTAGTCCAGATGCAACCACTTTCCAAGTCTCTCCGACCTTCACAAAAAAAGTTATTCAAGAATATCTCTTTCTCCTATGTGCTTTCATCCCTAACCCTAACCCTAACCCTTCCGAAAGTCGGAGAAGCTCAAGGATGGTACTGATCGATGCGCGCAACCCCATTTAGTGGGGGTAGAGCCTACTTGCAAGTCTCTCCGACCTTCACAAAAAAAGTTATTCAAGAATATCTCCTCAGATTTGGGGGAATTTCGTCGGTCGACCTCTTCCGAAGGTCGTACAAGCTCGGGGATGGTACCAATCGATCCGCAGGACCCAAATTAGTCCAGATGCAACCACTTTCCAAGTCTCTCCGACCTTCACAAAAAAAGTTATTCAAGAATATCTCTTTCTCCTATGTGCTTTCATCCCTAACCCTAACCCTAACCCTTCCGAAAGTCGGAGAAGCTCAAGGATGGTACCGATCGATGCGCGCTACCCCATTTAGTGGGGGTAGAGCCTACTTGCAAGTCTCTCCGACCTTCACAAAAAAAGTTATTCAAGAATATCTCTTTCTCCTATGTGCTTTCATCCCTAACCCTAACCCTAACCCTTCCGAAAGTCGGAGAAGCTCAAGGATGGTACCGATCGATGCGCGCAACCCCATTTAGTGGGGGTAGAGCCTACTTGCAAGTCTCTCCGACCTTCACAAAAAAAGTTATTCAAGAATATCTCCTCAGATTTGGGGGAATTTCGTCGGTCGACCTCTTCCGAAGGTCGTACAAGCTCGGGGATGGTACCAATCGATCCGCAGGACCCAAATTAGTCCAGATGCAACCACTTTCCAAGTCTCTCCGACCTTCACAAAAAAAGTTATTCAAGAATATCTCTTTCTCCTATGTGCTTTCATCCCTAACCCTAACCCTAACCCTTCCGAAAGTCGGAGAAGCTCAAGGATGGTACCGATCGATGCGCGCTACCCCATTTAGTGGGGGTAGAGCCTACTTGCAAGTCTCTCCGACCTTCACAAAAAAAGTTATTCAAGAATATCTCTTTCTCCTATGTGCTTTCATCCCTAACCCTAACCCTAACCCTTCCGAAAGTCGGAGAAGCTCAAGGATGGTACCGATCGATGCGCGCTACCCCATTTAGTGGGGGTAGAGCCTACTTGCAAGTCTCTCCGACCTTCACAAAAAAAGTTATTCAAGAATATCTCTTTCTCCTATGTGCTTTCATCCCTAACCCTAACCCTAACCCTTCCGAAAGTCGGAGAAGCTCAAGGATGGTACCGATCGATGCGCGCAACCCCATTTAGTGGGGGTAGAGCCTACTTGCAAGTCTCTCCGACCTTCACAAAAAAAGTTATTCAAGAATATCTCCTCAGATTTGGGGGAATTTCGTCGGTCGACCTCTTCCGAAGGTCGTACAAGCTCGGGGATGGTACCAATCGATCCGCAGGACCCAAATTAGTCCAGATGCAACCACTTTCCAAGTCTCTCCGACCTTCACAAAAAAAGTTATTCAAGAATATCTCTTTCTCCTATGTGCTTTCATCCCTAACCCTAACCCTAACCCTTCCGAAAGTCGGAGAAGCTCAAGGATGGTACCGATCGATGCGCGCTACCCCATTTAGTGGGGGTAGAGCCTACTTGCAAGTCTCTCCGACCTTCACAAAAAAAGTTATTCAAGAATATCTCCTCAGATTTGGGGGAATTTCGTCGGTCGACCTCTTCCGAAGGTCGTACAAGCTCGGGGATGGTACCAATCGATCCGCAGGACCCAAATTAGTCCAGATGCAACCACTTTCCAAGTCTCTCCGACCTTCACAAAAAAAGTTATTCAAGAATATCTCTTTCTCCTATGTGCTTTCATCCCTAACCCTAACCCTAACCCTTCCGAAAGTCGGAGAAGCTCAAGGATGGTACCGATCGATGCGCGCTACCCCATTTAGTGGGGGTAGAGCCTACTTGCAAGTCTCTCCGACCTTCACAAAAAAAGTTATTCAAGAATATCTCTTTCTCCTATGTGCTTTCATCCCTAACCCTAACCCTAACCCTTCCGAAAGTCGGAGAAGCTCAAGGATGGTACCGATCGATGCGCGCAACCCCATTTAGTGGGGGTAGAGCCTACTTGCAAGTCTCTCCGACCTTCACAAAAAAAGTTATTCAAGAATATCTCCTCAGATTTGGGGGAATTTCGTCGGTCGACCTCTTCCGAAGGTCGTACAAGCTCGGGGATGGTACCAATCGATCCGCAGGACCCAAATTAGTCCAGATGCAACCACTTTCCAAGTCTCTCCGACCTTCACAAAAAAAGTTATTCAAGAATATCTCTTTCTCCTATGTGCTTTCATCCCTAACCCTAACCCTAACCCTTCCGAAAGTCGGAGAAGCTCAAGGATGGTACCGATCGATGCGCGCTACCCCATTTAGTGGGGGTAGAGCCTACTTGCAAGTCTCTCCGACCTTCACAAAAAAAGTTATTCAAGAATATCTCCTCAGATTTGGGGGAATTTCGTCGGTCGACCTCTTCCGAAGGTCGTACAAGCTCGGGGATGGTACCAATCGATCCGCAGGACCCAAATTAGTCCAGATGCAACCACTTTCCAAGTCTCTCCGACCTTCACAAAAAAAGTTATTCAAGAATATCTCTTTCTCCTATGTGCTTTCATCCCTAACCCTAACCCTAACCCTTCCGAAAGTCGGAGAAGCTCAAGGATGGTACCGATCGATGCGCGCTACCCCATTTAGTGGGGGTAGAGCCTACTTGCAAGTCTCTCCGACCTTCACAAAAAAAGTTATTCAAGAATATCTCCTCAGATTTGGGGGAATTTCGTCGGTCGACCTCTTCCGAAGGTCGTACAAGCTCGGGGATGGTACCAATCGATCCGCAGGACCCAAATTAGTCCAGATGCAACCACTTTCCAAGTCTCTCCGACCTTCACAAAAAAAGTTATTCAAGAATATCTCTTTCTCCTATGTGCTTTCATCCCTAACCCTAACCCTAACCCTTCCGAAAGTCGGAGAAGCTCAAGGATGGTACTGATCGATGCGCGCAACCCCATTTAGTGGGGGTAGAGCCTACTTGCAAGTCTCTCCGACCTTCACAAAAAAAGTTATTCAAGAATATCTCTTTCTCCTATGTGCTTTCATCCCTAACCCTAACCCTAACCCTTCCGAAAGTCGGAGAAGCTCAAGGATGGTACCGATCGATGCGCGCTACCCCATTTAGTGGGGGTAGAGCCTACTTGCAAGTCTCTCCGACCTTCACAAAAAAAGTTATTCAAGAATATCTCTTTCTCCTATGTGGTTTCATCCCTAACCCTAACCCTAACCCTTCCGAAAGTCGGAGAAGCTCAAGGATGGTACCGATCGATGCGCGCTACCCCATTTAGTGGGAGTAGAGCCTACTTGCAAGTCTCTCCGACCTTCACAAAAAAAGTTATTCAAGAATATCTCCTCAGATTTGGGGGAATTTCGTCGGTCGACCTCTTCCGAAGGTCGTACAAGCTCGGGGATGGTACCAATCGATCCGCAGGACCCAAATTAGTCCAGATGCAACCACTTTCCAAGTCTCTCCGACCTTCACAAAAAAAGTTATTCAAGAATATCTCTTTCTCCTATGTGGTTTCATCCCTAACCCTAACCCTAACCCTTCCGAAAGTCGGAGAAGCTCAAGGATGGTACCGATCGATGCGCGCTACCCCATTTAGTGGGAGTAGAGCCTACTTGCAAGTCTCTCCGACCTTCACAAAAAAAGTTATTCAAGAATATCTCCTCAGATTTGGGGGAATTTCGTCGGTCGACCTCTTCCGAAGGTCGTACAAGCTCGGGGATGGTACCAATCGATCCGCAGGACCCAAATTAGTCCAGATGCAACCACTTTCCAAGTCTCTCCGACCTTCACAAAAAAAGTTATTCAAGAATATCTCTTTCTCCTATGTGCTTTCATCCCTAACCCTAACCCTAACCCTTCCGAAAGTCGGAGAAGCTCAAGGATGGTACCGATCGATGCGCGTTACCCCATTTAGTGGGGGTAGAGCCTACTTGCAAGTCTCTCCGACCTTCACAAAAAAAGTTATTCAAGAATATCTCCTCAGATTTGGGGGAATTTCGTCGGTCGACCTCTTCCAAAGGTCGTACAAGCTCGCGGATGGTACCAATCGATCCGCAGGACCCAAATTAGTCCAGATGCAACCACTTTCCAAGTCTCTCCGACCTTCACAAAAAAAGTTATTCAAGAATATCTCTTTCTCCTATGTGCTTTCATCCCTAACCCTAACCCTAACCCTTCCGAAAGTCGGAGAAGCTCAAGGATGGTACTGATCGATGCGCGCAACCCCATTTAGTGGGGGTAGAGCCTACTTGCAAGTCTCTCCGACCTTCACAAAAAAAGTTATTCAAGAATATCTCCTCAGATTTGGGGGAATTTCGTCGGTCGACCTCTTCCGAAGGTCGTACAAGCTCGGGGATGGTACCAATCGATCCGCAGGACCCAAATTAGTCCAGATGCAACCACTTTCCAAGTCTCTCCGACCTTCACAAAAAAAGTTATTCAAGAATATCTCTTTCTCCTATGTGCTTTCATCCCTAACCCTAACCCTAACCCTTCCGAAAGTCGGAGAAGCTCAAGGATGGTACCGATCGATGCGCGCTACCCCATTTAGTGGGGGTAGAGCCTACTTGCAAGTCTCTCCGACCTTCACAAAAAAAGTTATTCAAGAATATCTCTTTCTCCTATGTGCTTTCATCCCTAACCCTAACCCTAACCCTTCCGAAAGTCGGAGAAGCTCAAGGATGGTACCGATCGATGCGCGCAACCCCATTTAGTGGGGGTAGAGCCTACTTGCAAGTCTCTCCGACCTTCACAAAAAAAGTTATTCAAGAATATCTCCTCAGATTTGGGGGAATTTCGTCGGTCGACCTCTTCCGAAGGTCGTACAAGCTCGGGGATGGTACCAATCGATCCGCAGGACCCAAATTAGTCCAGATGCAACCACTTTCCAAGTCTCTCCGACCTTCACAAAAAAAGTTATTCAAGAATATCTCTTTCTCCTATGTGCTTTCATCCCTAACCCTAACCCTAACCCTTCCGAAAGTCGGAGAAGCTCAAGGATGGTACCGATCGATGCGCGCTACCCCATTTAGTGGGGGTAGAGCCTACTTGCAAGTCTCTCCGACCTTCACAAAAAAAGTTATTCAAGAATATCTCTTTCTCCTATGTGCTTTCATCCCTAACCCTAACCCTAACCCTTCCGAAAGTCGGAGAAGCTCAAGGATGGTACCGATCGATGCGCGCTACCCCATTTAGTGGGGGTAGAGCCTACTTGCAAGTCTCTCCGACCTTCACAAAAAAAGTTATTCAAGAATATCTCTTTCTCCTATGTGCTTTCATCCCTAACCCTAACCCTAACCCTTCCGAAAGTCGGAGAAGCTCAAGGATGGTACCGATCGATGCGCGCAACCCCATTTAGTGGGGGTAGAGCCTACTTGCAAGTCTCTCCGACCTTCACAAAAAAAGTTATTCAAGAATATCTCCTCAGATTTGGGGGAATTTCGTCGGTCGACCTCTTCCGAAGGTCGTACAAGCTCGGGGATGGTACCAATCGATCCGCAGGACCCAAATTAGTCCAGATGCAACCACTTTCCAAGTCTCTCCGACCTTCACAAAAAAAGTTATTCAAGAATATCTCTTTCTCCTATGTGCTTTCATCCCTAACCCTAACCCTAACCCTTCCGAAAGTCGGAGAAGCTCAAGGATGGTACCGATCGATGCGCGCTACCCCATTTAGTGGGGGTAGAGCCTACTTGCAAGTCTCTCCGACCTTCACAAAAAAAGTTATTCAAGAATATCTCCTCAGATTTGGGGGAATTTCGTCGGTCGACCTCTTCCGAAGGTCGTACAAGCTCGGGGATGGTACCAATCGATCCGCAGGACCCAAATTAGTCCAGATGCAACCACTTTCCAAGTCTCTCCGACCTTCACAAAAAAAGTTATTCAAGAATATCTCTTTCTCCTATGTGCTTTCATCCCTAACCCTAACCCTAACCCTTCCGAAAGTCGGAGAAGCTCAAGGATGGTACCGATCGATGCGCGCTACCCCATTTAGTGGGGGTAGAGCCTACTTGCAAGTCTCTCCGACCTTCACAAAAAAAGTTATTCAAGAATATCTCTTTCTCCTATGTGCTTTCATCCCTAACCCTAACCCTAACCCTTCCGAAAGTCGGAGAAGCTCAAGGATGGTACCGATCGATGCGCGCTACCCCATTTAGTGGGGGTAGAGCCTACTTGCAAGTCTCTCCGACCTTCACAAAAAAAGTTATTCAAGAATATCTCTTTCTCCTATGTGCTTTCATCCCTAACCCTAACCCTAACCCTTCCGAAAGTCGGAGAAGCTCAAGGATGGTACCGATCGATGCGCGCTACCCCATTTAGTGGGGGTAGAGCCTACTTGCAAGTCTCTCCGACCTTCACAAAAAAAGTTATTCAAGAATATCTCTTTCTCCTATGTGCTTTCATCCCTAACCCTAACCCTAACCCTTCCGAAAGTCGGAGAAGCTCAAGGATGGTACCGATCGATGCGCGCTACCCCATTTAGTGGGAGTAGAGCCTACTTGCAAGTCTCTCCGACCTTCACAAAAAAAGTTATTCAAGAATATCTCTTTCTCCTATGTGCTTTCATCCCTAACCCTAACCCTAACCCTTCCGAAAGTCGGAGAAGCTCAAGGATGGTACCGATCGATGCGCGCTACCCCATTTAGTGGGGGTAGAGCCTACTTGCAAGTCTCTCCGACCTTCACAAAAAAAGTTATTCAAGAATATCTCCTCAGATTTGGGGGAATTTCGTCGGTCGACCTCTTCCGAAGGTCGTACAAGCTCGGGGATGGTACCAATCGATCCGCAGGACCCAAATTAGTCCAGATGCAACCACTTTCCAAGTCTCTCCGACCTTCTCAAAAAAAGTTATTCAAGAATATCTCTTTCTCCTATGTGCTTTCATCCCTAACCCTAACCCTAACCCTTCCGAAAGTCGGAGAAGCTCAAGGATGGTACCGATCGATGCGCGCTACCCCATTTAGTGGGGGTAGAGCCTACTTGCAAGTCTCTCCGACCTTCACAAAAAAAGTTATTCAAGAATATCTCTTTCTCCTATGTGCTTTCATCCCTAACCCTAACCCTAACCCTTCCGAAAGTCGGAGAAGCTCAAGGATGGTACCGATCGATGCGCGCTACCCCATTTAGTGGGGGTAGAGCCTACTTGCAAGTCTCTCCGACCTTCACAAAAAAAGTTATTCAAGAATATCTCCTCAGATTTGGGGGAATTTCGTCGGTCGACCTCTTCCGAAGGTCGTACAAGCTCGGGGATGGTACCAATCGATCCGCAGGACCCAAATTAGTCCAGATGCAACCACTTTCCAAGTCTCTCCGACCTTCACAAAAAAAGTTATTCAAGAATATCTCTTTCTCCTATGTGCTTTCATCCCTAACCCTAACCCTAACCCTTCCGAAAGTCGGAGAAGCTCAAGGATGGTACCGATCGATGCGCGCTACCCCATTTAGTGGGGGTAGAGCCTACTTGCAAGTTTCTCCGACCTTCACAAAAAAAGTTATTCAAGAATATCTCCTCAGATTTGGGGGAATTTCGTCGGTCGACCTCTTCCGAAGGTCGTACAAGCTCGGGGATGGTACCAATCGATCCGCAGGACCCAAATTAGTCCAGATGCAACCACTTTCCAAGTCTCTCCGACCTTCACAAAAAAAGTTATTCAAGAATATCTCTTTCTCCTATGTGCTTTCATCCCTAACCCTAACCCTAACCCTTCCGAAAGTCGGAGAAGCTCAAGGATGGTACCGATCGATGCGCGCTACCCCATTTAGTGGGGGTAGAGCCTACTTGCAAGTCTCTCCGACCTTCACAAAAAAAGTTATTCAAGAATATCTCTTTCTCCTATGTGCTTTCATCCCTAACCCTAACCCTAACCCTTCCGAAAGTCGGAGAAGCTCAAGGATGGTACCGATCGATGCGCGCTACCCCATTTAGTGGGGGTAGAGCCTACTTGCAAGTCTCTCCGACCTTCACAAAAAAAGTTATTCAAGAATATCTCTTTCTCCTATGTGCTTTCATCCCTAACCCTAACCCTAACCCTTCCGAAAGTCGGAGAAGCTCAAGGATGGTACCGATCGATGCGCGCTACCCCATTTAGTGGGGGTAGAGCCTACTTGCAAGTCTCTCCGACCTTCACAAAAAAAGTTATTCAAGAATATCTCTTTCTCCTATGTGCTTTCATCCCTAACCCTAACCCTAACCCTTCCGAAAGTCGGAGAAGCTCAAGGATGGTACTGATCGATGCGCGCAACCCCATTTAGTGGGGGTAGAGCCTACTTGCAAGTCTCTCCGACCTTCACAAAAAAAGTTATTCAAGAATATCTCTTTCTCCTATGTGCTTTCATCCCTAACCCTAACCCTTCCGAAAGTCGGAGAAGCTCAAAGATGGTACCGATCGATGCGCGCTACCCGATTTAGTGGGGGTAGAGCCTACTTGCAAGTCTCTCCGACCTTCACAAAAAAAGTTATTCAAGAATATCTCTTTCTCCTATGTGCTTTCATCCCTAACCCTAACCCTAACCCTTCCGAAAGTCGGAGAAGCTCAAGGATGGTACCGATCGATGCGCGCTACCCCATTTAGTGGGGATAGAGCCTACTTGCAAGTCTCTCCGACCTTCACAAAAAAAGTTATTCAAGAATATCTCTTTCTCCTATGTGCTTTCATCCCTAACCCTAACCCTAACCCTTCCGAAAGTCGGAGAAGCTCAAGGATGGTACTGATCGATGTGCGCAACCCCATTTAGTGGGGGTAGAGCCTACTTGCAAGTCTCTCCGACCTTCACAAAAAAAGTTATTCAAGAATATCTCCTCAGATTTGGGGGAATTTCGTCGGTCGACCTCTTCCGAAGGTCGTACAAGCTCGGGGATGGTACCAATCGATCCGCAGGACCCAAATTAGTCCAGATGCAACCACTTTCCAAGTCTCTCCGACCTTCACAAAAAAAGTTATTCAAGAATATCTCTTTCTCCTATGTGCTTTCATCCCTAACCCTAACCCTAACCCTTCCGAAAGTCGGAGAAGCTCAAGGATGGTACCGATCGATGCGCGCTACCCCATTTAGTGGGGGTAGAGCCTACTTGCAAGTCTCTCCGACCATCACGAAAAAAAGTTATTCAAGAATATCTCTTTCTCCTATGTGCTTTCATCCCTAACCCTAACCCTAACCCTTCCGAAAGTCGGAGAAGCTCAAGGATGGTACCGATCGATGCGCGCTACCCCATTTAGTGGGGGTAGAGCCTACTTGCAAGTCTCTCCGACCTTCACAAAAAAAGTTATTCAAGAATATCTCCTCAGATTTGGGGGAATTTCGTCGGTCGACCTCTTCCGAAGGTCGTACAAGCTCGGGGATGGTACCAATCGATCCGCAGGACCCAAATTAGTCCAGATGCAACCACTTTCCAAGTCTCTCCGACCTTCACAAAAAAAGTTATTCAAGAATATCTCTTTCTCCTATGTGCTTTCATCCCTAACCCTAACCCTAACCCTTCCGAAAGTCGGAGAAGCTCAAGGATGGTACCGATCGATGTGCGCTACCCCATTTAGTGGGGGTAGAGCCTACTTGCAAGTCTCTCCGACCTTCACAAAAAAAGTTATTCAAGAATATCTCTTTCTCCTATGTGCTTTCATCCCTAACCCTAACCCTAACCCTTCCGAAAGTCGGAGAAGCTCAAGGATGGTACCGATCGATGCGCGCTACCCCATTTAGTGGGGGTAGAGCCTACTTGCAAGTCTCTCCGACCTTCACAAAAAAAGTTATTCAAGAATATCTCTTTCTCCTATGTGCTTTCATCCCTAACCCTAACCCTAACCCTTCCGAAAGTCGGAGAAGCTCAAAGATGGTACCGATCGATGCGCGCTACCCCATTTAGTGGGGGTAGAGCCTACTTGCAAGTCTCTCCGACCTTCACAAAAAAAGTTATTCAAGAATATCTCTTTCTCCTATGTGGTTTCATCCCTAACCCTAACCCTAACCCTTCCGAAAGTCGGAGAAGCTCAAGGATGGTACTGATCGATGCGCGCAACCCCATTTAGTGGGGGTAGAGCCTACTTGCAAGTCTCTCCGACCTTCACAAAAAAAGTTATTCAAGAATATCTCCTCAGATTTGGGGGAATTTCGTCGGTCGACCTCTTCCGAAGGTCGTACAAGCTCGGGGATGGTACCAATCGATCCGCAGGACCCAAATTAGTCCAGATGCAACCACTTTCCAAGTCTCTCCGACCTTCACAAAAAAAGTTATTCAAGAATATCTCTTTCTCCTATGTGCTTTCATCCCTAACCCTAACCCTAACCCTTCCGAAAGTCGGAGAAGCTCAAGGATGGTACCGATCGATGCGCGCTACCCCATTTAGTGGGGGTAGAGCCTACTTGCAAGTCTCTCCGACCTTCACAAAAAAAGTTATTCAAGAATATCTCTTTCTCCTATGTGCTTTCATCCCTAACCCTAACCCTAACCCTTCCGAAAGTCGGAGAAGCTCAAGGATGGTACCGATCGATGCGCGCAACCCCATTTAGTGGGGGTAGAGCCTACTTGCAAGTCTCTCCGACCTTCACAAAAAAAGTTATTCAAGAATATCTCCTCAGATTTGGGGGAATTTCGTCGGTCGACCTCTTCCGAAGGTCGTACAAGCTCGGGGATGGTACCAATCGATCCGCAGGACCCAAATTAGTCCAGATGCAACCACTTTCCAAGTCTCTCCGACCTTCACAAAAAAAGTTATTCAAGAATATCTCTTTCTCCTATGTGCTTTCATCCCTAACCCTAACCCTAACCCTTTCGAAAGTCGGAGAAGCTCAAGGATGGTACCGATCGATGCGCGCTACCCCATTTAGTGGGGGTAGAGCCTACTTGCAAGTTTCTCCGACCTTCACAAAAAAAGTTATTCAAGAATATCTCCTCAGATTTGGGGGAATTTCGTCGGTCGACCTCTTCCGAAGGTCGTACAAGCTCGGGGATGGTACCAATCGATCCGCAGGACCCAAATTAGTCCAGATGCAACCACTTTCCAAGTCTCTCCGACCTTCACAAAAAAAGTTATTCAAGAATATCTCTTTCTCCTATGTGCTTTCATCCCTAACCCTAACCCTAACCCTTCCGAAAGTCGGAGAAGCTCAAGGATGGTACCGATCGATGCGCGCTACCCCATTTAGTGGGGGTAGAGCCTACTTGCAAGTTTCTCCGACCTTCACAAAAAAAGTTATTCAAGAATATCTCCTCAGATTTGGGGGAATTTCGTCGGTCGACCTCTTCCGAAGGGCGTACAAGCTCGGGGATGGTACCAATCGATCCGCAAGACCCAAATTAGTCCAGATGCAACCACTTTCCAAGTCTCTCCGACCTTCACAAAAAAAGTTATTCAAGAATATCTCTTTCTCCTATGTGCTTTCATCCCTAACCCTAACCCTAACCCTTCCGAAAGTCGGAGAAGCTCAAGGATGGTACCGATCGATGCGCGTTACCCCATTTAGTGGGGGTAGAGCCTACTTGCAAGTCTCTCCGACCTTCACAAAAAAAGTTATTCAAGAATATCTCCTCAGATTTGGGGGAATTTCGTCGGTCGACCTCTTCCAAAGGTCGTACAAGCTCGCGGATGGTACCAATCGATCCGCAGGACCCAAATTAGTCCAGATGCAACCACTTTCCAAGTCTCTCCGACCTTCACAAAAAAAGTTATTCAAGAATATCTCTTTCTCCTATGTGCTTTCATCCCTAACCCTAACCCTAACCCTTCCGAAAGTCGGAGAAGCTCAAGGATGGTACTGATCGATGCGCGCAACCCCATTTAGTGGGGGTAGAGCCTACTTGCAAGTCTCTCCGACCTTCACAAAAAAAGTTATTCAAGAATATCTCTTTCTCCTATGTGCTTTCATCCCTAACCCTAACCCTAACCCTTCCGAAAGTCGGAGAAGCTCAAGGATGGTACCGATCGATGCGCGCTACCCCATTTAGTGGGGGTAGAGCCTACTTGCAAGTCTCTCCGACCTTCACAAAAAAAGTTATTCAAGAATATCTCTTTCTCCTATGTGGTTTCATCCCTAACCCTAACCCTAACCCTTCCGAAAGTCGGAGAAGCTCAAGGATGGTACCGATCGATGCGCGCTACCCCATTTAGTGGGAGTAGAGCCTACTTGCAAGTCTCTCCGACCTTCACAAAAAAAGTTATTCAAGAATATCTCCTCAGATTTGGGGGAATTTCGTCGGTCGACCTCTTCCAAAGGTCGTACAAGCTCGCGGATGGTACCAATCGATCCGCAGGACCCAAATTAGTCCAGATGCAACCACTTTCCAAGTCTCTCCGACCTTCACAAAAAAAGTTATTCAAGAATATCTCTTTCTCCTATGTGCTTTCATCCCTAACCCTAACCCTAACCCTTCCGAAAGTCGGAGAAGCTCAAGGATGGTACTGATCGATGCGCGCAACCCCATTTAGTGGGGGTAGAGCCTACTTGCAAGTCTCTCCGACCTTCACAAAAAAAGTTATTCAAGAATATCTCCTCAGATTTGGGGGAATTTCGTCGGTCGACCTCTTCCGAAGGTCGTACAAGCTCGGGGATGGTACCAATCGATCCGCAGGACCCAAATTAGTCCAGATGCAACCACTTTCCAAGTCTCTCCGACCTTCACAAAAAAAGTTATTCAAGAATATCTCTTTCTCCTATGTGCTTTCATCCCTAACCCTAACCCTAACCCTTCCGAAAGTCGGAGAAGCTCAAGGATGGTACCGATCGATGCGCGCTACCCCATTTAGTGGGGGTAGAGCCTACTTGCAAGTCTCTCCGACCTTCACAAAAAAAGTTATTCAAGAATATCTCTTTCTCCTATGTGCTTTCATCCCTAACCCTAACCCTAACCCTTCCGAAAGTCGGAGAAGCTCAAGGATGGTACCGATCGATGCGCGCAACCCCATTTAGTGGGGGTAGAGCCTACTTGCAAGTCTCTCCGACCTTCACAAAAAAAGTTATTCAAGAATATCTCCTCAGATTTGGGGGAATTTCGTCGGTCGACCTCTTCCGAAGGTCGTACAAGCTCGGGGATGGTACCAATCGATCCGCAGGACCCAAATTAGTCCAGATGCAACCACTTTTCAAGTCTCTCCGACCTTCACAAAAAAAGTTATTCAAGAATATCTCTTTCTCCTATGTGCTTTCATCCCTAACCCTAACCCTAACCCTTCCGAAAGTCGGAGAAGCTCAAGGATGGTACCGATCGATGCGCGCTACCCCATTTAGTGGGGGTAGAGCCTACTTGCAAGTCTCTCCGACCTTCACAAAAAAAGTTATTCAAGAATATCTCCTCAGATTTGGGGGAATTTCGTCGGTCGACCTCTTCCGAAGGTCGTACAAGCTCGGGGATGGTACCAATCGATCCGCAGGACCCAAATTAGTCCAGATGCAACCACTTTCCAAGTCTCTCCGACCTTCACAAAAAAAGTTATTCAAGAATATCTCTTTCTCCTATGTGCTTTCATCCCTAACCCTAACCCTAACCCTTCCGAAAGTCGGAGAAGCTCAAGGATGGTACCGATCGATGCGCGCTACCCCATTTAGTGGGGGTAAAGCCTACTTGCAAGTCTCTCCGACCTTCACAAAAAAAGTTATTCAAGAATATCTCTTTCTCCTATGTGCTTTCATCCCTAACCCTAACCCTAACCCTTCCGAAAGTCGGAGAAGCTCAAGGATGGTACCGATCGATGCGCGCTACCCCATTTAGTGGGGGTAGAGCCTACTTGCAAGTCTCTCCGACCTTCACAAAAAAAGTTATTCAAGAATATCTCTTTCTCCTATGTGCTTTCATCCCTAACCCTAACCCTAACCCTTCCGAAAGTCGGAGAAGCTCAAGGATGGTACCGATCGATGCGCGCAACCCCATTTAGTGGGGGTAGAGCCTACTTGCAAGTCTCTCCGACCTTCACAAAAAAAGTTATTCAAGAATATCTCCTCAGATTTGGGGGAATTTCGTCGGTCGACCTCTTCCGAAGGTCGTACAAGCTCGGGGATGGTACCAATCGATCCGCAGGACCCAAATTAGTCCAGATGCAACCACTTTCCAAGTCTCTCCGACCTTCACAAAAAAAGTTATTCAAGAATATCTCTTTCTCCTATGTGCTTTCATCCCTAACCCTAACCCTAACCCTTCCGAAAGTCGGAGAAGCTCAAGGATGGTACCGATCGATGCGCGCTACCCCATTTAGTGGGGGTAGAGCCTACTTGCAAGTCTCTCCGACCTTCACAAAAAAAGTTATTCAAGAATATCTCCTCAGATTTGGGGGAATTTCGTCGGTCGACCTCTTCCGAAGGTCGTACAAGCTCGGGGATGGTACCAATCGATCCGCAGGACCCAAATTAGTCCAGATGCAACCACTTTCCAAGTCTCTCCGACCTTCACAAAAAAAGTTATTCAAGAATATCTCTTTCTCCTATGTGCTTTCATCCCTAACCCTAACCCTAACCCTTCCGAAAGTCGGAGAAGCTCAAGGATGGTACCGATCGATGCGCGCTACCCCATTTAGTGGGGGTAGAGCCTACTTGCAAGTCTCTCCGACCTTCACAAAAAAAGTTATTCAAGAATATCTCTTTCTCCTATGTGCTTTCATCCCTAACCCTAACCCTAACCCTTCCGAAAGTCGGAGAAGCTCAAGGATGGTACCGATCGATGCGCGCTACCCCATTTAGTGGGGGTAGAGCCTACTTGCAAGTCTCTCCGACCTTCACAAAAAAAGTTATTCAAGAATATCTCTTTCTCCTATGTGCTTTCATCCCTAACCCTAACCCTAACCCTTCCGAAAGTCGGAGAAGCTCAAGGATGGTACCGATCGATGCGCGCTACCCCATTTAGTGGGGGTAGAGCCTACTTGCAAGTCTCTCCGACCTTCACAAAAAAAGTTATTCAAGAATATCTCTTTCTCCTATGTGCTTTCATCCCTAACCCTAACCCTAACCCTTCCGAAAGTCGGAGAAGCTCAAGGATGGTACTGATCGATGCGCGCAACCCCATTTAGTGGGGGTAGAGCCTACTTGCAAGTCTCTCCGACCTTCACAAAAAAAGTTATTCAAGAATATCTCTTTCTCCTATGTGCTTTCATCCCTAACCCTAACCCTTCCGAAAGTCGGAGAAGCTCAAGGATGGTACCGATCGATGCGCGCTACCCGATTTAGTGGGGGTAGAGCCTACTTGCAAGTCTCTCCGACCTTCACA
Organism: Limanda limanda; assembly: GCF_963576545.1. Lineage (NCBI taxonomy): Eukaryota > Metazoa > Chordata > Actinopteri > Pleuronectiformes > Pleuronectidae > Limanda > Limanda limanda. Next base: position 79,243 of record NW_026870528.1, read on the forward strand.
AAAAAAGTTATTCAAGAATATCTCTTTCTCCTATGTGCTTTCATCCCTAACCCTAACCCTAACCCTTCCAAAAGTCGGAGAAGCTCAAGGATGGTACCGATCGATGCGCGCTACCCCATTTAGTGGGGATAGAGCCTACTTGCAAGTCTCTCCGACCTTCACAAAAAAAGTTATTCAAGAATATCTCTTTCTCCTATGTGCTTTCATCCCTAACCCTAACCCTAACCCTTCCGAAAGTCGGAGAAGCTCAAGGATGGTACTGATCGATGTGCGCAACCCCATTTAGTGGGGGTAGAGCCTACTTGCAAGTCTCTCCGACCTTCACAAAAAAAGTTATTCAAGAATATCTCCTCAGATTTGGGGGAATTTCGTCGGTCGACCTCTTCCGAAGGTCGTACAAGCTCGGGGATGGTACCAATCGATCCGCAGGACCCAAATTAGTCCAGATGCAACCACTTTCCAAGTCTCTCCGACCTTCACAAAAAAAGTTATTCAAGAATATCTCTTTCTCCTATGTGCTTTCATCCCTAACCCTAACCCTAACCCTTCCGAAAGTCGGAGAAGCTCAAGGATGGTACCGATCGATGCGCGCTACCCCATTTAGTGGGGGTAGAGCCTACTTGCAAGTCTCTCCGACCATCACGAAAAAAAGTTATTCAAGAATATCTCTTTCTCCTATGTGCTTTCATCCCTAACCCTAACCCTAACCCTTCCGAAAGTCGGAGAAGCTCAAGGATGGTACCGATCGATGCGCGCTACCCCATTTAGTGGGGGTAGAGCCTACTTGCAAGTCTCTCCGACCTTCACAAAAAAAGTTATTCAAGAATATCTCCTCAGATTTGGGGGAATTTCGTCGGTCGACCTCTTCCGAAGGTCGTACAAGCTCGGGGATGGTACCAATCGATCCGCAGGACCCAAATTAGTCCAGATGCAACCACTTTCCAAGTCTCTCCGACCTTCACAAAAAAAGTTATTCAAGAATATCTCTTTCTCCTATGTGCTTTCATCCCTAACCCTAACCCTAACCCTTCCGAAAGTCGGAGAAGCTCAAGGATGGTACCGATCGATGTGCGCTACCCCATTTAGTGGGGGTAGAGCCTACTTGCAAGTCTCTCCGACCTTCACAAAAAAAGTTATTCAAGAATATCTCTTTCTCCTATGTGCTTTCATCCCTAACCCTAACCCTAACCCTTCCGAAAGTCGGAGAAGCTCAAGGATGGTACCGATCGATGCGCGCTACCCCATTTAGTGGGGGTAGAGCCTACTTGCAAGTCTCTCCGACCTTCACAAAAAAAGTTATTCAAGAATATCTCTTTCTCCTATGTGCTTTCATCCCTAACCCTAACCCTAACCCTTCCGAAAGTCGGAGAAGCTCAAAGATGGTACCGATCGATGCGCGCTACCCCATTTAGTGGGGGTAGAGCCTACTTGCAAGTCTCTCCGACCTTCACAAAAAAAGTTATTCAAGAATATCTCTTTCTCCTATGTGGTTTCATCCCTAACCCTAACCCTAACCCTTCCGAAAGTCGGAGAAGCTCAAGGATGGTACTGATCGATGCGCGCAACCCCATTTAGTGGGGGTAGAGCCTACTTGCAAGTCTCTCCGACCTTCACAAAAAAAGTTATTCAAGAATATCTCCTCAGATTTGGGGGAATTTCGTCGGTCGACCTCTTCCGAAGGTCGTACAAGCTCGGGGATGGTACCAATCGATCCGCAGGACCCAAATTAGTCCAGATGCAACCACTTTCCAAGTCTCTCCGACCTTCACAAAAAAAGTTATTCAAGAATATCTCTTTCTCCTATGTGCTTTCATCCCTAACCCTAACCCTAACCCTTCCGAAAGTCGGAGAAGCTCAAGGATGGTACCGATCGATGCGCGCTACCCCATTTAGTGGGGGTAGAGCCTACTTGCAAGTCTCTCCGACCTTCACAAAAAAAGTTATTCAAGAATATCTCTTTCTCCTATGTGCTTTCATCCCTAACCCTAACCCTAACCCTTCCGAAAGTCGGAGAAGCTCAAGGATGGTACCGATCGATGCGCGCAACCCCATTTAGTGGGGGTAGAGCCTACTTGCAAGTCTCTCCGACCTTCACAAAAAAAGTTATTCAAGAATATCTCCTCAGATTTGGGGGAATTTCGTCGGTCGACCTCTTCCGAAGGTCGTACAAGCTCGGGGATGGTACCAATCGATCCGCAGGACCCAAATTAGTCCAGATGCAACCACTTTCCAAGTCTCTCCGACCTTCACAAAAAAAGTTATTCAAGAATATCTCTTTCTCCTATGTGCTTTCATCCCTAACCCTAACCCTAACCCTTCCGAAAGTCGGAGAAGCTCAAGGATGGTACCGATCGATGCGCGCTACCCCATTTAGTGGGGGTAGAGCCTACTTGCAAGTTTCTCCGACCTTCACAAAAAAAGTTATTCAAGAATATCTCCTCAGATTTGGGGGAATTTCGTCGGTCGACCTCTTCCGAAGGTCGTACAAGCTCGGGGATGGTACCAATCGATCCGCAGGACCCAAATTAGTCCAGATGCAACCACTTTCCAAGTCTCTCCGACCTTCACAAAAAAAGTTATTCAAGAATATCTCTTTCTCCTATGTGCTTTCATCCCTAACCCTAACCCTAACCCTTCCGAAAGTCGGAGAAGCTCAAGGATGGTACCGATCGATGCGCGCTACCCCATTTAGTGGGGGTAGAGCCTACTTGCAAGTTTCTCCGACCTTCACAAAAAAAGTTATTCAAGAATATCTCCTCAGATTTGGGGGAATTTCGTCGGTCGACCTCTTCCGAAGGGCGTACAAGCTCGGGGATGGTACCAATCGATCCGCAAGACCCAAATTAGTCCAGATGCAACCACTTTCCAAGTCTCTCCGACCTTCACAAAAAAAGTTATTCAAGAATATCTCTTTCTCCTATGTGCTTTCATCCCTAACCCTAACCCTAACCCTTCCGAAAGTCGGAGAAGCTCAAGGATGGTACCGATCGATGCGCGTTACCCCATTTAGTGGGGGTAGAGCCTACTTGCAAGTCTCTCCGACCTTCACAAAAAAAGTTATTCAAGAATATCTCCTCAGATTTGGGGGAATTTCGTCGGTCGACCTCTTCCAAAGGTCGTACAAGCTCGCGGATGGTACCAATCGATCCGCAGGACCCAAATTAGTCCAGATGCAACCACTTTCCAAGTCTCTCCGACCTTCACAAAAAAAGTTATTCAAGAATATCTCTTTCTCCTATGTGCTTTCATCCCTAACCCTAACCCTAACCCTTCCGAAAGTCGGAGAAGCTCAAGGATGGTACTGATCGATGCGCGCAACCCCATTTAGTGGGGGTAGAGCCTACTTGCAAGTCTCTCCGACCTTCACAAAAAAAGTTATTCAAGAATATCTCTTTCTCCTATGTGCTTTCATCCCTAACCCTAACCCTAACCCTTCCGAAAGTCGGAGAAGCTCAAGGATGGTACCGATCGATGCGCGCTACCCCATTTAGTGGGGGTAGAGCCTACTTGCAAGTCTCTCCGACCTTCACAAAAAAAGTTATTCAAGAATATCTCTTTCTCCTATGTGGTTTCATCCCTAACCCTAACCCTAACCCTTCCGAAAGTCGGAGAAGCTCAAGGATGGTACCGATCGATGCGCGCTACCCCATTTAGTGGGAGTAGAGCCTACTTGCAAGTCTCTCCGACCTTCACAAAAAAAGTTATTCAAGAATATCTCCTCAGATTTGGGGGAATTTCGTCGGTCGACCTCTTCCGAAGGTCGTACAAGCTCGGGGATGGTACCAATCGATCCGCAGGACCCAAATTAGTCCAGATGCAACCACTTTCCAAGTCTCTCCGACCTTCACAAAAAAAGTTATTCAAGAATATCTCTTTCTCCTATGTGCTTTCATCCCTAACCCTAACCCTAACCCTTCCGAAAGTCGGAGAAGCTCAAGGATGGTACCGATCGATGCGCGTTACCCCATTTAGTGGGGGTAGAGCCTACTTGCAAGTCTCTCCGACCTTCACAAAAAAAGTTATTCAAGAATATCTCCTCAGATTTGGGGGAATTTCGTCGGTCGACCTCTTCCAAAGGTCGTACAAGCTCGCGGATGGTACCAATCGATCCGCAGGACCCAAATTAGTCCAGATGCAACCACTTTCCAAGTCTCTCCGACCTTCACAAAAAAAGTTATTCAAGAATATCTCTTTCTCCTATGTGCTTTCATCCCTAACCCTAACCCTAACCCTTCCGAAAGTCGGAGAAGCTCAAGGATGGTACTGATCGATGCGCGCAACCCCATTTAGTGGGGGTAGAGCCTACTTGCAAGTCTCTCCGACCTTCACAAAAAAAGTTATTCAAGAATATCTCCTCAGATTTGGGGGAATTTCGTCGGTCGACCTCTTCCGAAGGTCGTACAAGCTCGGGGATGGTACCAATCGATCCGCAGGACCCAAATTAGTCCAGATGCAACCACTTTCCAAGTCTCTCCGACCTTCACAAAAAAAGTTATTCAAGAATATCTCTTTCTCCTATGTGCTTTCATCCCTAACCCTAACCCTAACCCTTCCGAAAGTCGGAGAAGCTCAAGGATGGTACCGATCGATGCGCGCTACCCCATTTAGTGGGGGTAGAGCCTACTTGCAAGTCTCTCCGACCTTCACAAAAAAAGTTATTCAAGAATATCTCTTTCTCCTATGTGCTTTCATCCCTAACCCTAACCCTAACCCTTCCGAAAGTCGGAGAAGCTCAAGGATGGTACCGATCGATGCGCGCAACCCCATTTAGTGGGGGTAGAGCCTACTTGCAAGTCTCTCCGACCTTCACAAAAAAAGTTATTCAAGAATATCTCCTCAGATTTGGGGGAATTTCGTCGGTCGACCTCTTCCGAAGGTCGTACAAGCTCGGGGATGGTACCAATCGATCCGCAGGACCCAAATTAGTCCAGATGCAACCACTTTCCAAGTCTCTCCGACCTTCACAAAAAAAGTTATTCAAGAATATCTCTTTCTCCTATGTGCTTTCATCCCTAACCCTAACCCTAACCCTTCCGAAAGTCGGAGAAGCTCAAGGATGGTACCGATCGATGCGCGCTACCCCATTTAGTGGGGGTAGAGCCTACTTGCAAGTCTCTCCGACCTTCACAAAAAAAGTTATTCAAGAATATCTCCTCAGATTTGGGGGAATTTCGTCGGTCGACCTCTTCCGAAGGTCGTACAAGCTCGGGGATGGTACCAATCGATCCGCAGGACCCAAATTAGTCCAGATGCAACCACTTTCCAAGTCTCTCCGACCTTCACAAAAAAAGTTATTCAAGAATATCTCTTTCTCCTATGTGCTTTCATCCCTAACCCTAACCCTAACCCTTCCGAAAGTCGGAGAAGCTCAAGGATGGTACCGATCGATGCGCGCTACCCCATTTAGTGGGGGTAGAGCCTACTTGCAAGTCTCTCCGACCTTCACAAAAAAAGTTATTCAAGAATATCTCTTTCTCCTATGTGCTTTCATCCCTAACCCTAACCCTAACCCTTCCGAAAGTCGGAGAAGCTCAAGGATGGTACCGATCGATGCGCGCTACCCCATTTAGTGGGGGTAGAGCCTACTTGCAAGTCTCTCCGACCTTCACAAAAAAAGTTATTCAAGAATATCTCTTTCTCCTATGTGCTTTCATCCCTAACCCTAACCCTAACCCTTCCGAAAGTCGGAGAAGCTCAAGGATGGTACCGATCGATGCGCGCAACCCCATTTAGTGGGGGTAGAGCCTACTTGCAAGTCTCTCCGACCTTCACAAAAAAAGTTATTCAAGAATATCTCCTCAGATTTGGGGGAATTTCGTCGGTCGACCTCTTCCGAAGGTCGTACAAGCTCGGGGATGGTACCAATCGATCCGCAGGACCCAAATTAGTCCAGATGCAACCACTTTCCAAGTCTCTCCGACCTTCACAAAAAAAGTTATTCAAGAATATCTCTTTCTCCTATGTGCTTTCATCCCTAACCCTAACCCTAACCCTTCCGAAAGTCGGAGAAGCTCAAGGATGGTACCGATCGATGCGCGCTACCCCATTTAGTGGGGGTAGAGCCTACTTGCAAGTCTCTCCGACCTTCACAAAAAAAGTTATTCAAGAATATCTCCTCAGATTTGGGGGAATTTCGTCGGTCGACCTCTTCCGAAGGTCGTACAAGCTCGGGGATGGTACCAATCGATCCGCAGGACCCAAATTAGTCCAGATGCAACCACTTTCCAAGTCTCTCCGACCTTCACAAAAAAAGTTATTCAAGAATATCTCTTTCTCCTATGTGCTTTCATCCCTAACCCTAACCCTAACCCTTCCGAAAGTCGGAGAAGCTCAAGGATGGTACCGATCGATGCGCGCTACCCCATTTAGTGGGGGTAGAGCCTACTTGCAAGTCTCTCCGACCTTCACAAAAAAAGTTATTCAAGAATATCTCTTTCTCCTATGTGCTTTCATCCCTAACCCTAACCCTAACCCTTCCGAAAGTCGGAGAAGCTCAAGGATGGTACCGATCGATGCGCGCTACCCCATTTAGTGGGGGTAGAGCCTACTTGCAAGTCTCTCCGACCTTCACAAAAAAAGTTATTCAAGAATATCTCTTTCTCCTATGTGCTTTCATCCCTAACCCTAACCCTAACCCTTCCGAAAGTCGGAGAAGCTCAAGGATGGTACCGATCGATGCGCGCTACCCCATTTAGTGGGGGTAGAGCCTACTTGCAAGTCTCTCCGACCTTCACAAAAAAAGTTATTCAAGAATATCTCTTTCTCCTATGTGCTTTCATCCCTAACCCTAACCCTAACCCTTCCGAAAGTCGGAGAAGCTCAAGGATGGTACCGATCGATGCGCGCTACCCCATTTAGTGGGAGTAGAGCCTACTTGCAAGTCTCTCCGACCTTCACAAAAAAAGTTATTCAAGAATATCTCTTTCTCCTATGTGCTTTCATCCCTAACCCTAACCCTAACCCTTCCGAAAGTCGGAGAAGCTCAAGGATGGTACCGATCGATGCGCGCTACCCCATTTAGTGGGGGTAGAGCCTACTTGCAAGTCTCTCCGACCTTCACAAAAAAAGTTATTCAAGAATATCTCCTCAGATTTGGGGGAATTTCGTCGGTCGACCTCTTCCGAAGGTCGTACAAGCTCGGGGATGGTACCAATCGATCCGCAGGACCCAAATTAGTCCAGATGCAACCACTTTCCAAGTCTCTCCGACCTTCTCAAAAAAAGTTATTCAAGAATATCTCTTTCTCCTATGTGCTTTCATCCCTAACCCTAACCCTAACCCTTCCGAAAGTCGGAGAAGCTCAAGGATGGTACCGATCGATGCGCGCTACCCCATTTAGTGGGGGTAGAGCCTACTTGCAAGTCTCTCCGACCTTCACAAAAAAAGTTATTCAAGAATATCTCTTTCTCCTATGTGCTTTCATCCCTAACCCTAACCCTAACCCTTCCGAAAGTCGGAGAAGCTCAAGGATGGTACCGATCGATGCGCGCTACCCCATTTAGTGGGGGTAGAGCCTACTTGCAAGTCTCTCCGACCTTCACAAAAAAAGTTATTCAAGAATATCTCCTCAGATTTGGGGGAATTTCGTCGGTCGACCTCTTCCGAAGGTCGTACAAGCTCGGGGATGGTACCAATCGATCCGCAGGACCCAAATTAGTCCAGATGCAACCACTTTCCAAGTCTCTCCGACCTTCACAAAAAAAGTTATTCAAGAATATCTCTTTCTCCTATGTGCTTTCATCCCTAACCCTAACCCTAACCCTTCCGAAAGTCGGAGAAGCTCAAGGATGGTACCGATCGATGCGCGCTACCCCATTTAGTGGGGGTAGAGCCTACTTGCAAGTTTCTCCGACCTTCACAAAAAAAGTTATTCAAGAATATCTCCTCAGATTTGGGGGAATTTCGTCGGTCGACCTCTTCCGAAGGTCGTACAAGCTCGGGGATGGTACCAATCGATCCGCAGGACCCAAATTAGTCCAGATGCAACCACTTTCCAAGTCTCTCCGACCTTCACAAAAAAAGTTATTCAAGAATATCTCTTTCTCCTATGTGCTTTCATCCCTAACCCTAACCCTAACCCTTCCGAAAGTCGGAGAAGCTCAAGGATGGTACCGATCGATGCGCGCTACCCCATTTAGTGGGGGTAGAGCCTACTTGCAAGTCTCTCCGACCTTCACAAAAAAAGTTATTCAAGAATATCTCTTTCTCCTATGTGCTTTCATCCCTAACCCTAACCCTAACCCTTCCGAAAGTCGGAGAAGCTCAAGGATGGTACCGATCGATGCGCGCTACCCCATTTAGTGGGGGTAGAGCCTACTTGCAAGTCTCTCCGACCTTCACAAAAAAAGTTATTCAAGAATATCTCTTTCTCCTATGTGCTTTCATCCCTAACCCTAACCCTAACCCTTCCGAAAGTCGGAGAAGCTCAAGGATGGTACTGATCGATGCGCGCAACCCCATTTAGTGGGGGTAGAGCCTACTTGCAAGTCTCTCCGACCTTCACAAAAAAAGTTATTCAAGAATATCTCTTTCTCCTATGTGCTTTCATCCCTAACCCTAACCCTTCCGAAAGTCGGAGAAGCTCAAGGATGGTACCGATCGATGCGCGCTACCCCATTTAGTGGGGGTAGAGCCTACTTGCAAGTCTCTCCGACCTTCACAAAAAAAGTTATTCAAGAATATCTCTTTCTCCTATGTGCTTTCATCCCTAACCCTAACCCTAACCCTTCCGAAAGTCGGAGAAGCTCAAGGATGGTACCGATCGATGTGCGCTACCCCATTTAGTGGGGGTAGAGCCTACTTGCAAGTCTCTCCGACCTTCACAAAAAAAGTTATTCAAGAATATCTCTTTCTCCTATGTGCTTTCATCCCTAACCCTAACCCTAACCCTTCCGAAAGTCGGAGAAGCTCAAGGATGGTACCGATCGATGCGCGCTACCCCATTTAGTGGGGGTAGAGCCTACTTGCAAGTCTCTCCGACCTTCACAAAAAAAGTTATTCAAGAATATCTCTTTCTCCTATGTGCTTTCATCCCTAACCCTAACCCTTCCGAAAGTCGGAGAAGCTCAAGGATGGTACTGATCGATGCGCGCTACCCCATTTAGTGGGGGTAGAGCCTACTTGCAAGTCTCTCCGACCTTCACAAAAAAAGTTATTCAAGAATATCTCTTTCTCCTATGTGCTTTCATCCCTAACCCTAACCCTAACCCTTCCGAAAGTCGGAGAAGCTCAAGGATGGTACTGATCGATGCGCGCAACCCCATTTAGTGGGGGTAGAGCCTACTTGCAAGTCTCTCCGACCTTCACAAAAAAAGTTATTCAAGAATATCTCCTCAGATTTTGGGGGAATTTCGTCGGTCGACCTCTTCCGAAGGTCGTACAAGCTCGGGGATGGTACCAATCGATCTGCAGGACCCAAATTAGTCCAGATGCAACCACTTTCCAAGTCTCTCCGACCTTCACAAAAAAGGTTATTCAAGAATATCTCTTTCTCCTATGTGCTTTCATCCCTAACCCTAACCCTAACCCTTCCGAAAGTCGGAGAAGCTCAAGGATGGTACCGATCGATGCGCGCTACCCCATTTAGTGGGGGGTAGAGCCTACTTGCAAGTCTCTCCGACCTTCACAAAAAAAGTTATTCAAGAATATCTCTTTCTCCTATGTGCTTTCATCCCTAACCCTAACCCTAACCCTTCCGAAAGTCGGAGAAGCTCAAGGATGGTACCGATCGATGCGCGCTACCCCATTTAGTGGGAGTAGAGCCTACTTGCAAGTCTCTCCGACCTTCACAAAAAAAGTTATTCAAGAATATCTCCTCAGATTTGGGGGAATTTCGTCGGTCGACCTCTTCCGAAGGTCGTACAAGCTCGGGGATGGTACCAATCGATCCGCAGGACCCAAATTAGTCCAGATGCAACCACTTTCCAAGTCTCTCCGACCTTCACAAAAAAAGTTATTCAAGAATATCTCTTTCTCCTATGTGCTTTCATCCCTAACCCTAACCCTAACCCTTCCGAAAGTCGGAGAAGCTCAAGGATGGTACCGATCGATGCGCGCTACCCCATTTAGTGGGGGTAGAGCCTACTTGCAAGTCTCTCCGACCTTCACAAAAAAAGTTATTCAAGAATATCTCCTCAGATTTGGGGGAATTTCGTCGGTCGACCTCTTCCAAAGGTCGTACAAGCTCGGGGATGGTACCAATCGATCCGCAGGACCCAAATTAGTCCAGATGCAACCACTTTCCAAGTCTCTCCGACCTTCACAAAAAAAGTTATTCAAGAATATCTCTTTCTCCTATGTGCTTTCATCCCTAACCCTAACCCTAACCCTTCCGAAAGTCGGAGAAGCTCAAGGATGGTACTGATCGATGCGCGCAACCCCATTTAGTGGGGGTAGAGCCTACTTGCAAGTCTCTCCGACCTTCACAAAAAAAGTTATTCAAGAATATCTCCTCAGATTTGGGGGAATTTCGTCGGTCGACCTCTTCCGAAGGTCGTACAAGCTCAGGGATGGTACCAATCGATCCGCAGGACCCAAATTAGTCCAGATGCAACCACTTTCCAAGTCTCTCCGACCTTCACAAAAAAAGTTATTCAAGAATATCTCTTTCTCCTATGTGCTTTCATCCCTAACCCTAACCCTAACCCTTCCGAAAGTCGGAGAAGCTCAAGGATGGTACCGATCGATGCGCGCTACCCCATTTAGTGGGGGTAGAGCCTACTTGCAAGTCTCTCCGACCTTCACAAAAAAAGTTATTCAAGAATATCTCTTTCTCCTATGTGCTTTCATCCCTAACCCTAACCCTAACCCTTCCGAAAGTCGGAGAAGCTCAAGGATGGTACCGATCGATGCGCGCAACCCCATTTAGTGGGGGTAGAGCCTACTTGCAAGTCTCTCCGACCTTCACAAAAAAAGTTATTCAAGAATATCTCCTCAGATTTGGGGGAATTTCGTCGGTCGACCTCTTCCGAAGGTCGTACAAGCTCGGGGATGGTACCAATCGATCCGCAGGACCCAAATTAGTCCAGATGCAACCACTTTCCAAGTCTCTCCGACCTTCACAAAAAAAGTTATTCAAGAATATCTCTTTCTCCTATGTGCTTTCATCCCTAACCCTAACCCTAACCCTTCCGAAAGTCGGAGAAGCTCAAGGATGGTACCGATCGATGCGCGCTACCCCATTTAGTGGGGGTAGAGCCTACTTGCAAGTCTCTCCGACCTTCACAAAAAAAGTTATTCAAGAATATCTCTTTCTCCTATGTGCTTTCATCCCTAACCCTAACCCTAACCCTTCCGAAAGTCGGAGAAGCTCAAGGATGGTACCGATCGATGCGCGCTACCCCATTTAGTGGGGGTAGAGCCTACTTGCAAGTCTCTCCGACCTTCACAAAAAAAGTTATTCAAGAATATCTCCTCAGATTTGGGGGAATTTCGTCGGTCGACCTCTTCCGAAGGTCGTACAAGCTCGGGGATGGTACCAATCGATCCGCAGGACCCAAATTAGTCCAGATGCAACCACTTTCCAAGTCTCTCCGACCTTCACAAAAAAAGTTATTCAAGAATATCTCTTTCTCCTATGTGCTTTCATCCCTAACCCTAACCCTAACCCTTCCGAAAGTCGGAGAAGCTCAAGGATGGTACCGATCGATGCGCGCTACCCCATTTAGTGGGGGTAGAGCCTACTTGCAAGTTTCTCCGACCTTCACAAAAAAAGTTATTCAAGAATATCTCCTCAGATTTGGGGGAATTTCGTCGGTCGACCTCTTCCGAAGGTCGTACAAGCTCGGGGATGGTACCAATCGATCCGCAGGACCCAAATTAGTCCAGATGCAACCACTTTCCAAGTCTCTCCGACCTTCACAAAAAAAGTTATTCAAGAATATCTCTTTCTCCTATGTGCTTTCATCCCTAACCCTAACCCTAACCCTTCCGAAAGTCGGAGAAGCTCAAGGATGGTACCGATCGATGCGCGCTACCCCATTTAGTGGGGGTAGAGCCTACTTGCAAGTCTCTCCGACCTTCACAAAAAAAGTTATTCAAGAATATCTCTTTCTCCTATGTGCTTTCATCCCTAACCCTAACCCTAACCCTTCCGAAAGTCGGAGAAGCTCAAGGATGGTACCGATCGATGCGCGCTACCCCATTTAGTGGGGGTAGAGCCTACTTGCAAGTCTCTCCGACCTTCACAAAAAAAGTTATTCAAGAATATCTCTTTCTCCTATGTGCTTTCATCCCTAACCCTAACCCTAACCCTTCCGAAAGTCGGAGAAGCTCAAGGATGGTACTGATCGATGCGCGCAACCCCATTTAGTGGGGGTAGAGCCTACTTGCAAGTCTCTCCGACCTTCACAAAAAAAGTTATTCAAGAATATCTCTTTCTCCTATGTGCTTTCATCCCTAACCCTAACCCTTCCGAAAGTCGGAGAAGCTCAAGGATGGTACCGATCGATGCGCGCTACCCCATTTAGTGGGGGTAGAGCCTACTTGCAAGTCTCTCCGACCTTCACAAAAAAAGTTATTCAAGAATATCTCTTTCTCCTATGTGCTTTCATCCCTAACCCTAACCCTAACCCTTCCGAAAGTCGGAGAAGCTCAAGGATGGTACCGATCGATGTGCGCTACCCCATTTAGTGGGGGTAGAGCCTACTTGCAAGTCTCTCCGACCTTCACAAAAAAAGTTATTCAAGAATATCTCTTTCTCCTATGTGCTTTCATCCCTAACCCTAACCCTAACCCTTCCGAAAGTCGGAGAAGCTCAAGGATGGTACCGATCGATGCGCGCTACCCCATTTAGTGGGGGTAGAGCCTACTTGCAAGTCTCTCCGACCTTCACAAAAAAAGTTATTCAAGAATATCTCTTTCTCCTATGTGCTTTCATCCCTAACCCTAACCCTAACCCTTCCGAAAGTCGGAGAAGCTCAAGGATGGTACTGATCGATGCGCGCTACCCCATTTAGTGGGGGTAGAGCCTACTTGCAAGTCTCTCCGACCTTCACAAAAAAAGTTATTCAAGAATATCTCTTTCTCCTATGTGCTTTCATCCCTAACCCTAACCCTAACCCTTCCGAAAGTCGGAGAAGCTCAAGGATGGTACTGATCGATGCGCGCAACCCCATTTAGTGGGGGTAGAGCCTACTTGCAAGTCTCTCCGACCTTCACAAAAAAAGTTATTCAAGAATATCTCCTCAGATTTTGGGGGAATTTCGTCGGTCGACCTCTTCCGAAGGTCGTACAAGCTCGGGGATGGTACCAATCGATCTGCAGGACCCAAATTAGTCCAGATGCAACCACTTTCCAAGTCTCTCCGACCTTCACAAAAAAGGTTATTCAAGAATATCTCTTTCTCCTATGTGCTTTCATCCCTAACCCTAACCCTAACCCTTCCGAAAGTCGGAGAAGCTCAAGGATGGTACCGATCGATGCGCGCTACCCCATTTAGTGGGGGGTAGAGCCTACTTGCAAGTCTCTCCGACCTTCACAAAAAAAGTTATTCAAGAATATCTCTTTCTCCTATGTGCTTTCATCCCTAACCCTAACCCTAACCCTTCCGAAAGTCGGAGAAGCTCAAGGATGGTACCGATCGATGCGCGCTACCCCATTTAGTGGGAGTAGAGCCTACTTGCAAGTCTCTCCGACCTTCACAAAAAAAGTTATTCAAGAATATCTCCTCAGATTTGGGGGAATTTCGTCGGTCGACCTCTTCCGAAGGTCGTACAAGCTCGGGGATGGTACCAATCGATCCGCAGGACCCAAATTAGTCCAGATGCAACCACTTTCCAAGTCTCTCCGACCTTCACAAAAAAAGTTATTCAAGAATATCTCTTTCTCCTATGTGCTTTCATCCCTAACCCTAACCCTAACCCTTCCGAAAGTCGGAGAAGCTCAAGGATGGTACCGATCGATGCGCGCTACCCCATTTAGTGGGGGTAGAGCCTACTTGCAAGTCTCTCCGACCTTCACAAAAAAAGTTATTCAAGAATATCTCCTCAGATTTGGGGGAATTTCGTCGGTCGACCTCTTCCAAAGGTCGTACAAGCTCGGGGATGGTACCAATCGATCCGCAGGACCCAAATTAGTCCAGATGCAACCACTTTCCAAGTCTCTCCGACCTTCACAAAAAAAGTTATTCAAGAATATCTCTTTCTCCTATGTGCTTTCATCCCTAACCCTAACCCTAACCCTTCCGAAAGTCGGAGAAGCTCAAGGATGGTACTGATCGATGCGCGCAACCCCATTTAGTGGGGGTAGAGCCTACTTGCAAGTCTCTCCGACCTTCACAAAAAAAGTTATTCAAGAATATCTCCTCAGATTTGGGGGAATTTCGTCGGTCGACCTCTTCCGAAGGTCGTACAAGCTCAGGGATGGTACCAATCGATCCGCAGGACCCAAATTAGTCCAGATGCAACCACTTTCCAAGTCTCTCCGACCTTCACAAAAAAAGTTATTCAAGAATATCTCTTTCTCCTATGTGCTTTCATCCCTAACCCTAACCCTAACCCTTCCGAAAGTCGGAGAAGCTCAAGGATGGTACCGATCGATGCGCGCTACCCCATTTAGTGGGGGTAGAGCCTACTTGCAAGTCTCTCCGACCTTCACAAAAAAAGTTATTCAAGAATATCTCTTTCTCCTATGTGCTTTCATCCCTAACCCTAACCCTAACCCTTCCGAAAGTCGGAGAAGCTCAAGGATGGTACCGATCGATGCGCGCAACCCCATTTAGTGGGGGTAGAGCCTACTTGCAAGTCTCTCCGACCTTCACAAAAAAAGTTATTCAAGAATATCTCCTCAGATTTGGGGGAATTTCGTCGGTCGACCTCTTCCGAAGGTCGTACAAGCTCGGGGATGGTACCAATCGATCCGCAGGACCCAAATTAGTCCAGATGCAACCACTTTCCAAGTCTCTCCGACCTTCACAAAAAAAGTTATTCAAGAATATCTCTTTCTCCTATGTGCTTTCATCCCTAACCCTAACCCTAACCCTTCCGAAAGTCGGAGAAGCTCAAGGATGGTACCGATCGATGCGCGCTACCCCATTTAGTGGGGGTAGAGCCTACTTGCAAGTCTCTCCGACCTTCACAAAAAAAGTTATTCAAGAATATCTCCTCAGATTTGGGGGAATTTCGTCGGTCGACCTCTTCCGAAGGTCGTACAAGCTCGGGGATGGTACCAATCGATCCGCAGGACCCAAATTAGTCCAGATGCAACCACTTTCCAAGTCTCTCCGACCTTCACAAAAAAAGTTATTCAAGAATATCTCTTTCTCCTATGTGCTTTCATCCCTAACCCTAACCCTTCCGAAAGTCGGAGAAGCTCAAGGATGGTACTGATCGATGCGCGCTACCCCATTTAGTGGGGGTAGAGCCTACTTGCAAGTCTCTCCGACCTTCACAAAAAAAGTTATTCAAGAATATCTCTTTCTCCTATGTGCTTTCATCCCTAACCCTAACCCTAACCCTTCCAAAAGTCGGAGAAGCTCAAGGATGGTACCGATCGATGCGCGCTACCCCATTTAGTGGGGGTAGAGCCTACTTGCAAGTCTCTCCGACCTTCACAAAAAAAGTTATTCAAGAATATCTCTTTCTCCTATGTGCTTTCATCCCTAACCCTAACCCTAACCCTTCCAAAAGTCGGAGAAGCTCAAGGATGGTACCGATCGATGCGCGCTACCCCATTTAGTGGGGGTAGAGCCTACTTGCAAGTCTCTCCGACCTTCACAAAAAAAGTTATTCAAGAATATCTCTTTCTCCTATGTGCTTTCATCCCTAACCCTAACCCTAACCCTTCCGAAAGTCAGAGAAGCTCAAGGATGGTACTGATCGATGCGCGCAACCCCATTTAGTGGGGGTAGAGCCTACTTGCAAGTCTCTCCGACCTTCACAAAAAAAGTTATTCAAGAATATCTCCTCAGATTTGGGGGAATTTCGTCGGTCGACCTCTTCCGAAGGTCGTACAAGCTCGGGGATGGTACCAATCGATCCGCAGGACCCAAATTAGTCCAGATGCAACCACTTTCCAAGTCTCTCCGACCTTCACAAAAAAAGTTATTCAAGAATATCTCTTTCTCCTATGTGCTTTCATCCCTAACCCTAACCCTAACCCTTCCGAAAGTCGGAGAAGCTCAAGGATGGTACCGATCGATGCGCGCTACCCCATTTAGTGGGGGTAGAGCCTACTTGCAAGTCTCTCCGACCTTCACAAAAAAAGTTATTCAAGAATATCTCCTCAGATTTGGGGGAATTTCGTCGGTCGACCTCTTCCGAAGGTCGTAAAAGCTCGGGGATGGTACCAATCGATCCGCAGGACCCAAATTAGTCCAGATGCAACCACTTTCCAAGTCTCTCCGACCTTCACAAAAAAAGTTATTCAAGAATATCTCTTTCTCCTATGTGCTTTCATCCCTAACCCTAACCCTTCCGAAAGTCGGAGAAGCTCAAGGATGGTACTGATCGATGCGCGCTACCCCATTTAGTGGGGGTAGAGCCTACTTGCAAGTCTCTCCGACCTTCACAAAAAAAGTTATTCAAGAATATCTCTTTCTCCTATGTGCTTTCATCCCTAACCCTAACCCTAACCCTTCCGAAAGTCGGAGAAGCTCAAGGATGGTACCGATCGATGCGCGCTACCCCATTTAGTGGGGGTAGAGCCTACTTGCAAGTCTCTCCGACCTTCACAAAAAAAGTTATTCAAGAATATCTCTTTCTCCTATGTGCTTTCATCCCTAACCCTAACCCTAACCCTTCCAAAAGTCGGAGAAGCTCAAGGATGGTACCGATCGATGCGCGCTACCCCATTTAGTGGGGGTAGAGCCTACTTGCAAGTCTCTCCGACCTTCACAAAAAAAGTTATTCAAGAATATCTCTTTCTCCTATGTGCTTTCATCCCTAACCCTAACCCTAACCCTTCCGAAAGTCAGAGAAGCTCAAGGATGGTACTGATCGATGCGCGCAACCCCATTTAGTGGGGGTAGAGCCTACTTGCAAGTCTCTCCGACCTTCACAAAAAAAGTTATTCAAGAATATCTCCTCAGATTTGGGGGAATTTCGTCGGTCGACCTCTTCCGAAGGTCGTACAAGCTCGGGGATGGTACCAATCGATCCGCAGGACCCAAATTAGTCCAGATGCAACCACTTTCCAAGTCTCTCCGACCTTCACAAAAAAAGTTATTCAAGAATATCTCTTTCTCCTATGTGCTTTCATCCCTAACCCTAACCCTAACCCTTCCGAAAGTCGGAGAAGCTCAAGGATGGTACCGATCGATGCGCGCTACCCCATTTAGTGGGGGTAGAGCCTACTTGCAAGTCTCTCCGACCTTCACAAAAAAAGTTATTCAAGAATATCTCCTCAGATTTGGGGGAATTTCGTCGGTCGACCTCTTCCGAAGGTCGTAAAAGCTCGGGGATGGTACCAATCGATCCGCAGGACCCAAATTAGTCCAGATGCAACCACTTTCCAAGTCTCTCCGACCTTCACAAAAAAAGTTATTCAAGAATATCTCTTTCTCCTATGTGCTTTCATCCCTAACCCTAACCCTTCCGAAAGTCGGAGAAGCTCAAGGATGGTACTGATCGATGCGCGCTACCCCATTTAGTGGGGGTAGAGCCTACTTGCAAGTCTCTCCGACCTTCACAAAAAAAGTTATTCAAGAATATCTCTTTCTCCTATGTGCTTTCATCCCTAACCCTAACCCTAACCCTTCCGAAAGTCGGAGAAGCTCAAGGATGGTACCGATCGATGCGCGCTACCCCATTTAGTGGGGGTAGAGCCTACTTGCAAGTCTCTCCGACCTTCACAAAAAAAGTTATTCAAGAATATCTCCTCAGATTTGGGGGAATTTCGTCGGTCGACCTCTTCCAAAGGTCGTACAAGCTCGGGGATGGTACCAATCGATCCGCAGGACCCAAATTAGTCCAGATGCAACCACTTTCCAAGTCTCTCCGACCTTCACAAAAAAAGTTATTCAAGAATATCTCTTTCTCCTATGTGCTTTCATCCCTAACCCTAACCCTAACCCTTCCGAAAGTCGGAGAAGCTCAAGGATGGTACTGATCGATGCGCGCAACCCCATTTAGTGGGGGTAGAGCCTACTTGCAAGTCTCTCCGACCTTCACAAAAAAAGTTATTCAAGAATATCTCCTCAGATTTGGGGGAATTTCGTCGGTCGACCTCTTCCGAAGGTCGTACAAGCTCAGGGATGGTACCAATCGATCCGCAGGACCCAAATTAGTCCAGATGCAACCACTTTCCAAGTCTCTCCGACCTTCACAAAAAAAGTTATTCAAGAATATCTCTTTCTCCTATGTGCTTTCATCCCTAACCCTAACCCTAACCCTTCCGAAAGTCGGAGAAGCTCAAGGATGGTACCGATCGATGCGCGCTACCCCATTTAGTGGGGGTAGAGCCTACTTGCAAGTCTCTCCGACCTTCACAAAAAAAGTTATTCAAGAATATCTCTTTCTCCTATGTGCTTTCATCCCTAACCCTAACCCTAACCCTTCCGAAAGTCGGAGAAGCTCAAGGATGGTACCGATCGATGCGCGCAACCCCATTTAGTGGGGGTAGAGCCTACTTGCAAGTCTCTCCGACCTTCACAAAAAAAGTTATTCAAGAATATCTCCTCAGATTTGGGGGAATTTCGTCGGTCGACCTCTTCCGAAGGTCGTACAAGCTCGGGGATGGTACCAATCGATCCGCAGGACCCAAATTAGTCCAGATGCAACCACTTTCCAAGTCTCTCCGACCTTCACAAAAAAAGTTATTCAAGAATATCTCTTTCTCCTATGTGCTTTCATCCCTAACCCTAACCCTAACCCTTCCGAAAGTCGGAGAAGCTCAAGGATGGTACCGATCGATGCGCGCTACCCCATTTAGTGGGGGTAGAGCCTACTTGCAAGTCTCTCCGACCTTCACAAAAAAAGTTATTCAAGAATATCTCTTTCTCCTATGTGCTTTCATCCCTAACCCTAACCCTAACCCTTCCGAAAGTCGGAGAAGCTCAAGGATGGTACCGATCGATGCGCGCTACCCCATTTAGTGGGGGTAGAGCCTACTTGCAAGTCTCTCCGACCTTCACAAAAAAAGTTATTCAAGAATATCTCTTTCTCCTATGTGCTTTCATCCCTAACCCTAACCCTAACCCTTCCGAAAGTCGGAGAAGCTCAAGGATGGTACCGATCGATGCGCGCAACCCCATTTAGTGGGGGTAGAGCCTACTTGCAAGTCTCTCCGACCTTCACAAAAAAAGTTATTCAAGAATATCTCCTCAGATTTGGGGGAATTTCGTCGGTCGACCTCTTCCGAAGGTCGTACAAGCTCGGGGATGGTACCAATCGATCCGCAGGACCCAAATTAGTCCAGATGCAACCACTTTCCAAGTCTCTCCGACCTTCACAAAAAAAGTTATTCAAGAATATCTCTTTCTCCTATGTGCTTTCATCCCTAACCCTAACCCTAACCCTTCCGAAAGTCGGAGAAGCTCAAGGATGGTACCGATCGATGCGCGCTACCCCATTTAGTGGGGGTAGAGCCTACTTGCAAGTTTCTCCGACCTTCACAAAAAAAGTTATTCAAGAATATCTCCTCAGATTTGGGGGAATTTCGTCGGTCGACCTCTTCCGAAGGTCGTACAAGCTCGGGGATGGTACCAATCGATCCGCAGGACCCAAATTAGTCCAGATGCAACCACTTTCCAAGTCTCTCCGACCTTCACAAAAAAAGTTATTCAAGAATATCTCTTTCTCCTATGTGCTTTCATCCCTAACCCTAACCCTAACCCTTCCGAAAGTCGGAGAAGCTCAAGGATGGTACCGATCGATGCGCGCTACCCCATTTAGTGGGGGTAGAGCCTACTTGCAAGTCTCTCCGACCTTCACAAAAAAAGTTATTCAAGAATATCTCTTTCTCCTATGTGCTTTCATCCCTAACCCTAACCCTAACCCTTCCGAAAGTCGGAGAAGCTCAAGGATGGTACCGATCGATGCGCGCTACCCCATTTAGTGGGGGTAGAGCCTACTTGCAAGTCTCTCCGACCTTCACAAAAAAAGTTATTCAAGAATATCTCCTCAGATTTGGGGGAATTTCGTCGGTCGACCTCTTCCGAAGGTCGTACAAGCTCGGGGATGGTACCAATCGATCCGCAGGACCCAAATTAGTCCAGATGCAACCACTTTCCAAGTCTCTCCGACCTTCACAAAAAAAGTTATTCAAGAATATCTCTTTCTCCTATGTGCTTTCATCCCTAACCCTAACCCTAACCCTTCCGAAAGTCGGAGAAGCTCAAGGATGGTACCGATCGATGCGCGCTACCCCATTTAGTGGGGGTAGAGCCTACTTGCAAGTTTCTCCGACCTTCACAAAAAAAGTTATTCAAGAATATCTCCTCAGATTTGGGGGAATTTCGTCGGTCGACCTCTTCCGAAGGTCGTACAAGCTCGGGGATGGTACCAATCGATCCGCAGGACCCAAATTAGTCCAGATGCAACCACTTTCCAAGTCTCTCCGACCTTCACAAAAAAAGTTATTCAAGAATATCTCTTTCTCCTATGTGCTTTCATCCCTAACCCTAACCCTAACCCTTCCGAAAGTCGGAGAAGCTCAAGGATGGTACCGATCGATGCGCGCTACCCCATTTAGTGGGGGTAGAGCCTACTTGCAAGTCTCTCCGACCTTCACAAAAAAAGTTATTCAAGAATATCTCTTTCTCCTATGTGCTTTCATCCCTAACCCTAACCCTAACCCTTCCGAAAGTCGGAGAAGCTCAAGGATGGTACCGATCGATGCGCGCTACCCCATTTAGTGGGGGTAGAGCCTACTTGCAAGTCTCTCCGACCTTCACAAAAAAAGTTATTCAAGAATATCTCTTTCTCCTATGTGCTTTCATCCCTAACCCTAACCCTAACCCTTCCGAAAGTCGGAGAAGCTCAAGGATGGTACTGATCGATGCGCGCAACCCCATTTAGTGGGGGTAGAGCCTACTTGCAAGTCTCTCCGACCTTCACAAAAAAAGTTATTCAAGAATATCTCTTTCTCCTATGTGCTTTCATCCCTAACCCTAACCCTTCCGAAAGTCGGAGAAGCTCAAGGATGGTACCGATCGATGCGCGCTACCCCATTTAGTGGGGGTAGAGCCTACTTGCAAGTCTCTCCGACCTTCACAAAAAAAGTTATTCAAGAATATCTCTTTCTCCTATGTGCTTTCATCCCTAACCCTAACCCTAACCCTTCCGAAAGTCGGAGAAGCTCAAGGATGGTACCGATCGATGTGCGCTACCCCATTTAGTGGGGGTAGAGCCTACTTGCAAGTCTCTCCGACCTTCACAAAAAAAGTTATTCAAGAATATCTCTTTCTCCTATGTGCTTTCATCCCTAACCCTAACCCTAACCCTTCCGAAAGTCGGAGAAGCTCAAGGATGGTACCGATCGATGCGCGCTACCCCATTTAGTGGGGGTAGAGCCTACTTGCAAGTCTCTCCGACCTTCACAAAAAAAGTTATTCAAGAATATCTCTTTCTCCTATGTGCTTTCATCCCTAACCCTAACCCTAACCCTTCCGAAAGTCGGAGAAGCTCAAGGATGGTACTGATCGATGCGCGCTACCCCATTTAGTGGGGGTAGAGCCTACTTGCAAGTCTCTCCGACCTTCACAAAAAAAGTTATTCAAGAATATCTCTTTCTCCTATGTGCTTTCATCCCTAACCCTAACCCTAACCCTTCCGAAAGTCGGAGAAGCTCAAGGATGGTACTGATCGATGCGCGCAACCCCATTTAGTGGGGGTAGAGCCTACTTGCAAGTCTCTCCGACCTTCACAAAAAAAGTTATTCAAGAATATCTCCTCAGATTTTGGGGGAATTTCGTCGGTCGACCTCTTCCGAAGGTCGTACAAGCTCGGGGATGGTACCAATCGATCTGCAGGACCCAAATTAGTCCAGATGCAACCACTTTCCAAGTCTCTCCGACCTTCACAAAAAAGGTTATTCAAGAATATCTCTTTCTCCTATGTGCTTTCATCCCTAACCCTAACCCTAACCCTTCCGAAAGTCGGAGAAGCTCAAGGATGGTACCGATCGATGCGCGCTACCCCATTTAGTGGGGGGTAGAGCCTACTTGCAAGTCTCTCCGACCTTCACAAAAAAAGTTATTCAAGAATATCTCTTTCTCCTATGTGCTTTCATCCCTAACCCTAACCCTAACCCTTCCGAAAGTCGGAGAAGCTCAAGGATGGTACCGATCGATGCGCGCTACCCCATTTAGTGGGAGTAGAGCCTACTTGCAAGTCTCTCCGACCTTCACAAAAAAAGTTATTCAAGAATATCTCCTCAGATTTGGGGGAATTTCGTCGGTCGACCTCTTCCGAAGGTCGTACAAGCTCGGGGATGGTACCAATCGATCCGCAGGACCCAAATTAGTCCAGATGCAACCACTTTCCAAGTCTCTCCGACCTTCACAAAAAAAGTTATTCAAGAATATCTCTTTCTCCTATGTGCTTTCATCCCTAACCCTAACCCTAACCCTTCCGAAAGTCGGAGAAGCTCAAGGATGGTACCGATCGATGCGCGCTACCCCATTTAGTGGGGGTAGAGCCTACTTGCAAGTCTCTCCGACCTTCACAAAAAAAGTTATTCAAGAATATCTCCTCAGATTTGGGGGAATTTCGTCGGTCGACCTCTTCCAAAGGTCGTACAAGCTCGGGGATGGTACCAATCGATCCGCAGGACCCAAATTAGTCCAGATGCAACCACTTTCCAAGTCTCTCCGACCTTCACAAAAAAAGTTATTCAAGAATATCTCTTTCTCCTATGTGCTTTCATCCCTAACCCTAACCCTAACCCTTCCGAAAGTCGGAGAAGCTCAAGGATGGTACTGATCGATGCGCGCAACCCCATTTAGTGGGGGTAGAGCCTACTTGCAAGTCTCTCCGACCTTCACAAAAAAAGTTATTCAAGAATATCTCCTCAGATTTGGGGGAATTTCGTCGGTCGACCTCTTCCGAAGGTCGTACAAGCTCAGGGATGGTACCAATCGATCCGCAGGACCCAAATTAGTCCAGATGCAACCACTTTCCAAGTCTCTCCGACCTTCACAAAAAAAGTTATTCAAGAATATCTCTTTCTCCTATGTGCTTTCATCCCTAACCCTAACCCTAACCCTTCCGAAAGTCGGAGAAGCTCAAGGATGGTACCGATCGATGCGCGCTACCCCATTTAGTGGGGGTAGAGCCTACTTGCAAGTCTCTCCGACCTTCACAAAAAAAGTTATTCAAGAATATCTCTTTCTCCTATGTGCTTTCATCCCTAACCCTAACCCTAACCCTTCCGAAAGTCGGAGAAGCTCAAGGATGGTACCGATCGATGCGCGCAACCCCATTTAGTGGGGGTAGAGCCTACTTGCAAGTCTCTCCGACCTTCACAAAAAAAGTTATTCAAGAATATCTCCTCAGATTTGGGGGAATTTCGTCGGTCGACCTCTTCCGAAGGTCGTACAAGCTCGGGGATGGTACCAATCGATCCGCAGGACCCAAATTAGTCCAGATGCAACCACTTTCCAAGTCTCTCCGACCTTCACAAAAAAAGTTATTCAAGAATATCTCTTTCTCCTATGTGCTTTCATCCCTAACCCTAACCCTAACCCTTCCGAAAGTCGGAGAAGCTCAAGGATGGTACCGATCGATGCGCGCTACCCCATTTAGTGGGGGTAGAGCCTACTTGCAAGTCTCTCCGACCTTCACAAAAAAAGTTATTCAAGAATATCTCCTCAGATTTGGGGGAATTTCGTCGGTCGACCTCTTCCGAAGGTCGTACAAGCTCGGGGATGGTACCAATCGATCCGCAGGACCCAAATTAGTCCAGATGCAACCACTTTCCAAGTCTCTCCGACCTTCACAAAAAAAGTTATTCAAGAATATCTCTTTCTCCTATGTGCTTTCATCCCTAACCCTAACCCTTCCGAAAGTCGGAGAAGCTCAAGGATGGTACTGATCGATGCGCGCTACCCCATTTAGTGGGGGTAGAGCCTACTTGCAAGTCTCTCCGACCTTCACAAAAAAAGTTATTCAAGAATATCTCTTTCTCCTATGTGCTTTCATCCCTAACCCTAACCCTAACCCTTCCAAAAGTCGGAGAAGCTCAAGGATGGTACCGATCGATGCGCGCTACCCCATTTAGTGGGGGTAGAGCCTACTTGCAAGTCTCTCCGACCTTCACAAAAAAAGTTATTCAAGAATATCTCTTTCTCCTATGTGCTTTCATCCCTAACCCTAACCCTAACCCTTCCAAAAGTCGGAGAAGCTCAAGGATGGTACCGATCGATGCGCGCTACCCCATTTAGTGGGGGTAGAGCCTACTTGCAAGTCTCTCCGACCTTCACAAAAAAAGTTATTCAAGAATATCTCTTTCTCCTATGTGCTTTCATCCCTAACCCTAACCCTAACCCTTCCGAAAGTCAGAGAAGCTCAAGGATGGTACTGATCGATGCGCGCAACCCCATTTAGTGGGGGTAGAGCCTACTTGCAAGTCTCTCCGACCTTCACAAAAAAAGTTATTCAAGAATATCTCCTCAGATTTGGGGGAATTTCGTCGGTCGACCTCTTCCGAAGGTCGTACAAGCTCGGGGATGGTACCAATCGATCCGCAGGACCCAAATTAGTCCAGATGCAACCACTTTCCAAGTCTCTCCGACCTTCACAAAAAAAGTTATTCAAGAATATCTCTTTCTCCTATGTGCTTTCATCCCTAACCCTAACCCTAACCCTTCCGAAAGTCGGAGAAGCTCAAGGATGGTACCGATCGATGCGCGCTACCCCATTTAGTGGGGGTAGAGCCTACTTGCAAGTCTCTCCGACCTTCACAAAAAAAGTTATTCAAGAATATCTCCTCAGATTTGGGGGAATTTCGTCGGTCGACCTCTTCCGAAGGTCGTAAAAGCTCGGGGATGGTACCAATCGATCCGCAGGACCCAAATTAGTCCAGATGCAACCACTTTCCAAGTCTCTCCGACCTTCACAAAAAAAGTTATTCAAGAATATCTCTTTCTCCTATGTGCTTTCATCCCTAACCCTAACCCTTCCGAAAGTCGGAGAAGCTCAAGGATGGTACTGATCGATGCGCGCTACCCCATTTAGTGGGGGTAGAGCCTACTTGCAAGTCTCTCCGACCTTCACAAAAAAAGTTATTCAAGAATATCTCTTTCTCCTATGTGCTTTCATCCCTAACCCTAACCCTAACCCTTCCAAAAGTCGGAGAAGCTCAAGGATGGTACCGATCGATGCGCGCTACCCCATTTAGTGGGGGTAGAGCCTACTTGCAAGTCTCTCCGACCTTCACAAAAAAAGTTATTCAAGAATATCTCTTTCTCCTATGTGCTTTCATCCCTAACCCTAACCCTAACCCTTCCGAAAGTCGGAGAAGCTCAAGGATGGTACCGATCGATGCGCGCTACCCCATTTAGTGGGGGTAGAGCCTACTTGCAAGTCTCTCCGACCTTCACAAAAAAAGTTATTCAAGAATATCTCTTTCTCCTATGTGCTTTCATCCCTAACCCTAACCCTAACCCTTCCGAAAGTCGGAGAAGCTCAAGGATGGTACTGATCGATGCGCGCAACCCCATTTAGTGGGGGTAGAGCCTACTTGCAAGTCTCTCCGACCTTCACAAAAAAAGTTATTCAAGAATATCTCCTCAGATTTGGGGGAATTTCGTCGGTCGACCTCTTCCGAAGGTCGTACAAGCTCAAGGATGGTACCAATCGATCCGCAGGACCCAAATTAGTCCAGATGCAACCACTTTCCAAGTCTCTCCGACCTTCACAAAAAAAGTTATTCAAGAATATCTCTTTCTCCTATGTGCTTTCATCCCTAACCCTAACCCTAACCCTTCCGAAAGTCGGAGAAGCTCAAGGATGGTACCGATCGATGCGCGCTACCCCATTTAGTGGGGGTAGAGCCTACTTGCAAGTCTCTCCGACCTTCACAAAAAAAGTTATTCAAGAATATCTCTTTCTCCTATGTGCTTTCATCCCTAACCCTAACCCTAACCCTTCCGAAAGTCGGAGAAGCTCAAGGATAGTACCGATCGATGCGCGCTACCCCATTTAGTGGGGGTAGAGCCTACTTGCAAGTCTCTCCGACCTTCACAAAAAAAGTTATTCAAGAATATCTCCTCAGATTTGGGGGAATTTCGTCGGTCGACCTCTTCCGAAGGTCGTACAAGCTCGGGGATGGTACCAATCGATCCGCAGGACCCAAATTAGTCCAGATGCAACCACTTTCCAAGTCTCTCCGACCTTCACAAAAAAAGTTATTCAAGAATATCTCTTTCTCCTATGTGCTTTCATCCCTAACCCTAACCCTAACCCTTCCGAAAGTCGGAGAAGCTCAAGGATGGTACCGATCGATGCGCGTTACCCCATTTAGTGGGGGTAGAGCCTACTTGCAAGTCTCTCCGACCTTCACAAAAAAAGTTATTCAAGAATATCTCTTTCTCCTATGTGCTTTCATCCCTAACCCTAACCCTAACCCTTCCGAAAGTCGGAGAAGCTCAAGAATGGTACTGATCGATGCGCGCTACCCCATTTAGTGGGGGTAGAGCCTACTTGCAAGTCTCTCCGACCTTCACAAAAAAAGTTATTCAAGAATATCTCTTTCTCCTATGTGCTTTCATCCCTAACCCTAACCCTAACCCTTCCGAAAGTCGGAGAAGCTCAAGGATGGTACCGATCGATGCGCGCTACCCCATTTAGTGGGGGTAGAGCCTACTTGCAAGTCTCTCCGACCTTCACAAAAAAAGTTATTCAAGAATATCTCTTTCTCCTATGTGCTTTCATCCCTAACCCTAACCCTAACCCTTCCGAAAGTCGGAGAAGCTCAAGGATGGTACTGATCGATGCGCGCAACCCCATTTAGTGGGGGTAGAGCCTACTTGCAAGTCTCTCCGACCTTCACAAAAAAAGTTATTCAAGAATATCTCCTCAGATTTGGGGGAATTTCGTCGGTCGACCTCTTCCGAAGGTCGTACAAGCTCGGGGATGGTACCAATCGATCCGCAGGACCCAAATTAGTCCAGATGCAACCACTTTCCAAGTCTCTCCGACCTTCACAAAAAAAGTTATTCAAGAATATCTCTTTCTCCTATGTGCTTTCATCCCTAACCCTAACCCTAACCCTTCCGAAAGTCGGAGAAGCTCAAGGATGGTACCGATCGATGCGCGCTACCCCATTTAGTGGGGGTAGAGCCTACTTGCAAGTCTCTCCGACCTTCACAAAAAAAGTTATTCAAGAATATCTCTTTCTCCTATGTGCTTTCATCCCTAACCCTAACCCTTCCGAAAGTCGGAGAAGCTCAAGGATGGTACCGATCGATGCGCGCAACCCCATTTAGTGGGGGTAGAGCCTACTTGCAAGTCTCTCCGACCTTCACAAAAAAAGTTATTCAAGAATATCTCCTCAGATTTGGGGGAATTTCGTCGGTCGACCTCTTCCGAAGGTCGTACAAGCTCGGGGATGGTACCAATCGATCCGCAGGACCCAAATTAGTCCAGATGCAACCACTTTCCAAGTCTCTCCGACCTTCACAAAAAAAGTTATTCAAGAATATCTCTTTCTCCTATGTGCTTTCATCCCTAACCCTAACCCTAACCCTTCCGAAAGTCGGAGAAGCTCAAGGATGGTACCGATCGATGCGCGCTACCCCATTTAGTGGGGGTAGAGCCTACTTGCAAGTTTCTCCGACCTTCACAAAAAAAGTTATTCAAGAATATCTCCTCAGATTTGGGGGAATTTCGTCGGTCGACCTCTTCCGAAGGTCGTACAAGCTCGGGGATGGTACCAATCGATCCGCAGGACCCAAATTAGTCCAGATGCAACCACTTTCCAAGTCTCTCCGACCTTCACAAAAAAAGTTATTCAAGAATATCTCTTTCTCCTATGTGCTTTCATCCCTAACCCTAACCCTAACCCTTCCGAAAGTCGGAGAAGCTCAAGGATGGTACTGATCGATGCGCGCTACCCCATTTAGTGGGGGTAGAGCCTACTTGCAAGTCTCTCCGACCTTCACAAAAAAAGTTATTCAAGAATATCTCTTTCTCCTATGTGCTTTCATCCCTAACCCTAACCCTAACCCTTCCGAAAGTCGGAGAAGCTCAAGGATGGTACCGATCGATGCGCGCTACCCCATTTAGTGGGGGTAGAGCCTACTTGCAAGTCTCTCCGACCTTCACAAAAAAAGTTATTCAAGAATATCTCTTTCTCCTATGTGCTTTCATCCCTAACCCTAACCCTAACCCTTCCGAAAGTCGGAGAAGCTCAAGGATGGTACCGATCGATGCGCGCAACCCCATTTAGTGGGGGTAGAGCCTACTTGCAAGTCTCTCCGACCTTCACAAAAAAAGTTATTCAAGAATATCTCTTTCTCCTATGTGCTTTCATCCCTAACCCTAACCCTTCCGAAAGTCGGAGAAGCTCAAGGATGGTACCGATCGATGCGCGCTACCCCATTTAGTGGGGGTAGAGCCTACTTGCAAGTCTCTCCGACCTTCACAAAAAAAGTTATTCAAGAATATCTCTTTCTCCTATGTGCTTTCATCCCTAACCCTAACCCTAACCCTTCCGAAAGTCGGAGAAGCTCAAGGATGGTACTGATCGATGCGCGCAACCCCATTTAGTGGGGGTAGAGCCTACTTGCAAGTCTCTCCGACCTTCACAAAAAAAGTTATTCAAGAATATCTCCTCAGATTTGGGGGAATTTCGTCGGTCGACCTCTTCCGAAGGTCGTACAAGCTCGGGGATGGTACCAATCGATCCGCAGGACCCAAATTAGTCCAGATGCAACCACTTTCCAAGTCTCTCCGACCTTCACAAAAAAAGTTATTCAAGAATATCTCTTTCTCCTATGTGCTTTCATCCCTAACCCTAACCCTAACCCTTCCGAAAGTCGGAGAAGCTCAAGGATGGTACCGATCGATGCGCGCTACCCCATTTAGTGGGGGTAGAGCCTACTTGCAAGTCTCTCCGACCTTCACAAAAAAAGTTATTCAAGAATATCTCTTTCTCCTATGTGCTTTCATCCCTAACCCTAACCCTAACCCTTCCGAAAGTCGGAGAAGCTCAAGGATGGTACCGATCGATGCGCGCAACCCCATTTAGTGGGGGTAGAGCCTACTTGCAAGTCTCTCCGACCTTCACAAAAAAAGTTATTCAAGAATATCTCCTCAGATTTGGGGGAATTTCGTCGGTCGACCTCTTCCGAAGGTCGTACAAGCTCGGGGATGGTACCAATCGATCCGCAGGACCCAAATTAGTCCAGATGCAACCACTTTCCAAGTCTCTCCGACCTTCACAAAAAAAGTTATTCAAGAATATCTCTTTCTCCTATGTGCTTTCATCCCTAACCCTAACCCTAACCCTTCCGAAAGTCGGAGAAGCTCAAGGATGGTACCGATCGATGCGCGCTACCCCATTTAGTGGGGGTAGAGCCTACTTGCAAGTTTCTCCGACCTTCACAAAAAAAGTTATTCAAGAATATCTCCTCAGATTTGGGGGAATTTCGTCGGTCGACCTCTTACGAAGGTCGTACAAGCTCGGGGATGGTACCAATCGATCCGCAGGACCCAAATTAGTCCAGATGCAACCACTTTCCAAGTCTCTCCGACCTTCACAAAAAAAGTTATTCAAGAATATCTCTTTCTCCTATGTGCTTTCATCCCTAACCCTAACCCTAACCCTTCCGAAAGTCGGAGAAGCTCAAGGATGGTACCGATCGATGCGCGCTACCCCATTTAGTGGGGGTAGAGCCTACTTGCAAGTCTCTCCGACCTTCACAAAAAAAGTTATTCAAGAATATCTCTTTCTCCTATGTGCTTTCATCCCTAACCCTAACCCTAACCCTTCCGAAAGTCGGAGAAGCTCAAGGATGGTACCGATCGATGCGCGCTACCCCATTTAGTGGGGGTAGAGCCTACTTGCAAGTCTCTCCGACCTTCACAAAAAAAGTTATTCAAGAATATCTCTTTCTCCTATGTGCTTTCATCCCTAACCCTAACCCTAACCCTTCCGAAAGTCGGAGAAGCTCAAGGATGGTACCGATCGATGCGCGCAACCCCATTTAGTGGGGGTAGAGCCTACTTGCAAGTCTCTCCGACCTTCACAAAAAAAGTTATTCAAGAATATCTCTTTCTCCTATGTGCTTTCATCCCTAACCCTAACCCTTCCGAAAGTCGGAGAAGCTCAAGGATGGTACCGATCGATGCGCGCTACCCCATTTAGTGGGGGTAGAGCCTACTTGCAAGTCTCTCCGACCTTCACAAAAAAAGTTATTCAAGAATATCTCTTTCTCCTATGTGCTTTCATCCCTAACCCTAACCCTAACCCTTCCGAAAGTCGGAGAAGCTCAAGGATGGTACCGATCGATGCGCGCTACCCCATTTAGTGGGGGTAGAGCCTACTTGCAAGTCTCTCCGACCTTCACAAAAAAAGTTATTCAAGAATATCTCTTTCTCCTATGTGCTTTCATCCCTAACCCTAACCCTAACCCTTCCGAAAGTCGGAGAAGCTCAAGGATGGTACTGATCGATGCGCGCAACCCCATTTAGTGGGGGTAGAGCCTACTTGCAAGTCTCTCCGACCTTCACAAAAAAAGTTATTCAAGAATATCTCCTCAGATTTGGGGGAATTTCGTCGGTCGACCTCTTCCGAAGGTCGTACAAGCTCGGGGATGGTACCAATCGATCCGCAGGACCCAAATTAGTTCAGATGCAACCACTTTCCAAGTCTCTCCGACCTTCACAAAAAAAGTTATTCAAGAATATCTCTTTCTCCTATGTGCTTTCATCCCTAACCCTAACCCTAACCCTTCCGAAAGTCGGAGAAGCTCAAGGATGGTACCGATCGATGCGCGCTACCCCATTTAGTGGGGGTAGAGCCTACTTGCAAGTCTCTCCGACCTTCACAAAAAAAGTTATTCAAGAATATCTCTTTCTCCTATGTGCTTTCATCCCTAACCCTAACCCTAACCCTTCCGAAAGTCGGAGAAGCTCAAGGATGGTACCGATCGATGCGCGCTACCCCATTTAGTGGGGGTAGAGCCTACTTGCAAGTCTCTCCGACCTTCACAAAAAAAGTTATTCAAGAATATCTCCTCAGATTTGGGGGAATTTCGTCGGTCGACCTCTTCCGAAGGTCGTACAAGCTCGGGGATGGTACCAATCGATCCGCAGGACCCAAATTAGTCCAGATGCAACCACTTTCCAAGTCTCTCCGACCTTCACAAAAACAGTTATTCAAGAATATCTCTTTCTCCTATGTGCTTTCATCCCTAACCCTAACCCTAACCCTTCCGAAAGTCGGAGAAGCTCAAGGATGGTACCGATCGATGCGCGCTACCCCATTTAGTGGGGGTAGAGCCTACTTGCAAGTCTCTCCGACCTTCACAAAAAAAGTTATTCAAGAATATCTCTTTCTCCTATGTGCTTTCATCCCTAACCCTAACCCTAACCCTTCCGAAAGTCGGAGAAGCTCAACGATGGTACCGATCGATGCGCGCTACCCCATTTAGTGGGGGTAGAGCCTACTTGCAAGTCTCTCCGACCTTCACAAAAAAAGTTATTCAAGAATATCTCTTTCTCCTATGTGCTTTCATCCCTAACCCTAACCCTAACCCTTCCGAAAGTCGGAGAAGCTCAAGGATGGTACCGATCGGTGCGCGCTACCCCATTTAGTGGGGGTAGAGCCTACTTGCAAGTCTCTCCGACCTTCACAAAAAAAGTTATTCAAGAATATCTCTTTCTCCTATGTGCTTTCATCCCTAACCCTAACCCTAACCCTTCCGAAAGTCGGAGAAGCTCAAGGATGGTACCGATCGATGCGCGCTACCCCATTTAGTGGGGGTAGAGCCTACTTGCAAGTCTCTCCGACCTTCACAAAAAAAGTTATTCAAGAATATCTCTTTCTCCTATGTGCTTTCATCCCTAACCCTAACCCTAACCCTTCCGAAAGTCGGAGAAGCTCAAGGATGGTACCGATCGATGCGCGCAACCCCATTTAGTGGGGGTAGAGCCTACTTGCAAGTCTCTCCGACCTTCACAAAAAAAGTTATTCAAGAATATCTCCTCAGATTTGGGGGAATTTCGTCGGTCGACCTCTTCCGAAGGTCGTACAAGCTCGGGGATGGTACCAATCGATCCGCAGGACCCAAATTAGTCCAGATGCAACCACTTTCCAAGTCTCTCCGACCTTCACAAAAAAAGTTATTCAAGAATATCTCTTTCTCCTATGTGCTTTCATCCCTAACCCTAACCCTAACCCTTCCGAAAGTCGGAGAAGCTCAAGGATGGTACCGATCGATGCGCGCTACCCCATTTAGTGGGGGTAGAGCCTACTTGCAAGTCTCTCCGACCTTCACAAAAAAAGTTATTCAAGAATATCTCTTTCTCCTATGTGCTTTCATCCCTAACCCTAACCCTAACCCTTCCGAAAGTCGGAGAAGCTCAAGGATGGTACCGATCGATGCGCGCTACCCCATTTAGTGGGGGTAGAGCCTACTTGCAAGTCTCTCCGACCTTCACAAAAAAAGTTATTCAAGAATATCTCTTTCTCCTATGTGCTTTCATCCCTAACCCTAACCCTAACCCTTCCGAAAGTCGGAGAAGCTCAAGGATGGTACCGATCGATGCGCGCAACCCCATTTAGTGGGGGTAGAGCCTACTTGCAAGTCTCTCCGACCTTCACAAAAAAAGTTATTCAAGAATATCTCCTCAGATTTGGGGGAATTTCGTCGGTCGACCTCTTCCGAAGGTCGTACAAGCTCGGGGATGGTACCAATCGATCCGCAGGACCCAAATTAGTCCAGATGCAACCACTTTCCAAGTCTCTCCGACCTTCACAAAAAAAGTTATTCAAGAATATCTCTTTCTCCTATGTGCTTTCATCCCTAACCCTAACCCTAACCCTTCCGAAAGTCGGAGAAGCTCAAGGATGGTACCGATCGATGCGCGCTACCCCATTTAGTGGGGGTAGAGCCTACTTGCAAGTTTCTCCGACCTTCACAAAAAAAGTTATTCAAGAATATCTCCTCAGATTTGGGGGAATTTCGTCGGTCGACCTCTTCCGAAGGTCGTACAAGCTCGGGGATGGTACCAATCGATCCGCAGGACCCAAATTAGTCCAGATGCAACCACTTTCCAAGTCTCTCCGACCTTCACAAAAAAAGTTATTCAAGAATATCTCTTTCTCCTATGTGCTTTCATCCCTAACCCTAACCCTAACCCTTCCGAAAGTCGGAGAAGCTCAAGGATGGTACCGATCGATGCGCGCTACCCCATTTAGTGGGGGTAGAGCCTACTTGCAAGTCTCTCCGACCTTCACAAAAAAAGTTATTCAAGAATATCTCTTTCTCCTATGTGCTTTCATCCCTAACCCTAACCCTAACCCTTCCGAAAGTCGGAGAAGCTCAAGGATGGTACCGATCGATGCGCGCTACCCCATTTAGTGGGGGTAGAGCCTACTTGCAAGTCTCTCCGACCTTCACAAAAAAAGTTATTCAAGAATATCTCTTTCTCCTATGTGCTTTCATCCCTAACCCTAACCCTAACCCTTCCGAAAGTCGGAGAAGCTCAAGGATGGTACTGATCGATGCGCGCAACCCCATTTAGTGGGGGTAGAGCCTACTTGCAAGTCTCTCCGACCTTCACAAAAAAAGTTATTCAAGAATATCTCCTCAGATTTGGGGGAATTTCGTCGGTCGACCTCTTCCGAAGGTCGTACAAGCTCGGGGATGGTACCAATCGATCCGCAGGACCCAAATTAGTTCAGATGCAACCACTTTCCAAGTCTCTCCGACCTTCACAAAAAAAGTTATTCAAGAATATCTCTTTCTCCTATGTGCTTTCATCCCTAACCCTAACCCTAACCCTTCCGAAAGTCGGAGAAGCTCAAGGATGGTACCGATCGATGCGCGCTACCCCATTTAGTGGGGGTAGAGCCTACTTGCAAGTCTCTCCGACCTTCACAAAAAAAGTTATTCAAGAATATCTCTTTCTCCTATGTGCTTTCATCCCTAACCCTAACCCTAACCCTTCCGAAAGTCGGAGAAGCTCAAGGATGGTACCGATCGATGCGCGCTACCCCATTTAGTGGGGGTAGAGCCTACTTGCAAGTCTCTCCGACCTTCACAAAAAAAGTTATTCAAGAATATCTCCTCAGATTTGGGGGAATTTCGTCGGTCGACCTCTTCCGAAGGTCGTACAAGCTCGGGGATGGTACCAATCGATCCGCAGGACCCAAATTAGTCCAGATGCAACCACTTTCCAAGTCTCTCCGACCTTCACAAAAACAGTTATTCAAGAATATCTCTTTCTCCTATGTGCTTTCATCCCTAACCCTAACCCTAACCCTTCCGAAAGTCGGAGAAGCTCAAGGATGGTACCGATCGATGCGCGCTACCCCATTTAGTGGGGGTAGAGCCTACTTGCAAGTCTCTCCGACCTTCACAAAAAAAGTTATTCAAGAATATCTCTTTCTCCTATGTGCTTTCATCCCTAACCCTAACCCTAACCCTTCCGAAAGTCGGAGAAGCTCAACGATGGTACCGATCGATGCGCGCTACCCCATTTAGTGGGGGTAGAGCCTACTTGCAAGTCTCTCCGACCTTCACAAAAAAAGTTATTCAAGAATATCTCTTTCTCCTATGTGCTTTCATCCCTAACCCTAACCCTAACCCTTCCGAAAGTCGGAGAAGCTCAAGGATGGTACCGATCGGTGCGCGCTACCCCATTTAGTGGGGGTAGAGCCTACTTGCAAGTCTCTCCGACCTTCACAAAAAAAGTTATTCAAGAATATCTCTTTCTCCTATGTGCTTTCATCCCTAACCCTAACCCTAACCCTTCCGAAAGTCGGAGAAGCTCAAGGATGGTACCGATCGATGCGCGCTACCCCATTTAGTGGGGGTAGAGCCTACTTGCAAGTCTCTCCGACCTTCACAAAAAAAGTTATTCAAGAATATCTCTTTCTCCTATGTGCTTTCATCCCTAACCCTAACCCTAACCCTTCCGAAAGTCGGAGAAGCTCAAGGATGGTACCGATCGATGCGCGCAACCCCATTTAGTGGGGGTAGAGCCTACTTGCAAGTCTCTCCGACCTTCACAAAAAAAGTTATTCAAGAATATCTCCTCAGATTTGGGGGAATTTCGTCGGTCGACCTCTTCCGAAGGTCGTACAAGCTCGGGGATGGTACCAATCGATCCGCAGGACCCAAATTAGTCCAGATGCAACCACTTTCCAAGTCTCTCCGACCTTCACAAAAAAAGTTATTCAAGAATATCTCTTTCTCCTATGTGCTTTCATCCCTAACCCTAACCCTAACCCTTCCGAAAGTCGGAGAAGCTCAAGGATGGTACCGATCGATGCGCGCTACCCCATTTAGTGGGGGTAGAGCCTACTTGCAAGTCTCTCCGACCTTCACAAAAAAAGTTATTCAAGAATATCTCTTTCTCCTATGTGCTTTCATCCCTAACCCTAACCCTAACCCTTCCGAAAGTCGGAGAAGCTCAAGAATGGTACTGATCGATGCGCGCTACCCCATTTAGTGGGGGTAGAGCCTACTTGCAAGTCTCTCCGACCTTCACAAAAAAAGTTATTCAAGAATATCTCTTTCTCCTATGTGCTTTCATCCCTAACCCTAACCCTAACCCTTCCGAAAGTCGGAGAAGCTCAAGGATGGTACCGATCGATGCGCGCTACCCCATTTAGTGGGGGTAGAGCCTACTTGCAAGTCTCTCCGACCTTCACAAAAAAAGTTATTCAAGAATATCTCTTTCTCCTATGTGCTTTCATCCCTAACCCTAACCCTAACCCTTCCGAAAGTCGGAGAAGCTCAAGGATGGTACTGATCGATGCGCGCAACCCCATTTAGTGGGGGTAGAGCCTACTTGCAAGTCTCTCCGACCTTCACAAAAAAAGTTATTCAAGAATATCTCCTCAGATTTGGGGGAATTTCGTCGGTCGACCTCTTCCGAAGGTCGTACAAGCTCGGGGATGGTACCAATCGATCCGCAGGACCCAAATTAGTCCAGATGCAACCACTTTCCAAGTCTCTCCGACCTTCACAAAAAAAGTTATTCAAGAATATCTCTTTCTCCTATGTGCTTTCATCCCTAACCCTAACCCTAACCCTTCCGAAAGTCGGAGAAGCTCAAGGATGGTACCGATCGATGCGCGCTACCCCATTTAGTGGGGGTAGAGCCTACTTGCAAGTCTCTCCGACCTTCACAAAAAAAGTTATTCAAGAATATCTCTTTCTCCTATGTGCTTTCATCCCTAACCCTAACCCTAACCCTTCCGAAAGTCGGAGAAGCTCAAGGATGGTACCGATCGATGCGCGCAACCCCATTTAGTGGGGGTAGAGCCTACTTGCAAGTCTCTCCGACCTTCACAAAAAAAGTTATTCAAGAATATCTCCTCAGATTTGGGGGAATTTCGTCGGTCGACCTCTTCCGAAGGTCGTACAAGCTCGGGGATGGTACCAATCGATCCGCAGGACCCAAATTAGTCCAGATGCAACCACTTTCCAAGTCTCTCCGACCTTCACAAAAAAAGTTATTCAAGAATATCTCTTTCTCCTATGTGCTTTCATCCCTAACCCTAACCCTAACCCTTCCGAAAGTCGGAGAAGCTCAAGGATGGTACCGATCGATGCGCGCTACCCCATTTAGTGGGGGTAGAGCCTACTTGCAAGTTTCTCCGACCTTCACAAAAAAAGTTATTCAAGAATATCTCCTCAGATTTGGGGGAATTTCGTCGGTCGACCTCTTCCGAAGGTCGTACAAGCTCGGGGATGGTACCAATCGATCCGCAGGACCCAAATTAGTCCAGATGCAACCACTTTCCAAGTCTCTCCGACCTTCACAATAAAAGTTATTCAAGAATATCTCTTTCTCCTATGTGCTTTCATCCCTAACCCTAACCCTAACCCTTCCGAAAGTCGGAGAAGCTCAAGGATGGTACTGATCGATGCGCGCTACCCCATTTAGTGGGGGTAGAGCCTACTTGCAAGTCTCTCCGACCTTCACAAAAAAAGTTATTCAAGAATATCTCTTTCTCCTATGTGCTTTCATCCCTAACCCTAACCCTAACCCTTCCGAAAGTCGGAGAAGCTCAAGGATGGTACCGATCGATGCGCGCTACCCCATTTAGTGGGGGTAGAGCCTACTTGCAAGTCTCTCCGACCTTCACAAAAAAAGTTATTCAAGAATATCTCTTTCTCCTATGTGCTTTCATCCCTAACCCTAACCCTAACCCTTCCGAAAGTCGGAGAAGCTCAAGGATGGTACCGATCGATGCGCGCAACCCCATTTAGTGGGGGTAGAGCCTACTTGCAAGTCTCTCCGACCTTCACAAAAAAAGTTATTCAAGAATATCTCTTTCTCCTATGTGCTTTCATCCCTAACCCTAACCCTTCCGAAAGTCGGAGAAGCTCAAGGATGGTACCGATCGATGCGCGCTACCCCATTTAGTGGGGGTAGAGCCTACTTGCAAGTCTCTCCGACCTTCACAAAAAAAGTTATTCAAGAATATCTCTTTCTCCTATGTGCTTTCATCCCTAACCCTAACCCTAACCCTTCCGAAAGTCGGAGAAGCTCAAGGATGGTACTGATCGATGCGCGCAACCCCATTTAGTGGGGGTAGAGCCTACTTGCAAGTCTCTCCGACCTTCACAAAAAAAGTTATTCAAGAATATCTCCTCAGATTTGGGGGAATTTCGTCGGTCGACCTCTTCCGAAGGTCGTACAAGCTCGGGGATGGTACCAATCGATCCGCAGGACCCAAATTAGTCCAGATGCAACCACTTTCCAAGTCTCTCCGACCTTCACAAAAAAAGTTATTCAAGAATATCTCTTTCTCCTATGTGCTTTCATCCCTAACCCTAACCCTAACCCTTCCGAAAGTCGGAGAAGCTCAAGGATGGTACCGATCGATGCGCGCTACCCCATTTAGTGGGGGTAGAGCCTACTTGCAAGTCTCTCCGACCTTCACAAAAAAAGTTATTCAAGAATATCTCTTTCTCCTATGTGCTTTCATCCCTAACCCTAACCCTAACCCTTCCGAAAGTCGGAGAAGCTCAAGGATGGTACCGATCGATGCGCGCAACCCCATTTAGTGGGGGTAGAGCCTACTTGCAAGTCTCTCCGACCTTCACAAAAAAAGTTATTCAAGAATATCTCCTCAGATTTGGGGGAATTTCGTCGGTCGACCTCTTCCGAAGGTCGTACAAGCTCGGGGATGGTACCAATCGATCCGCAGGACCCAAATTAGTCCAGATGCAACCACTTTCCAAGTCTCTCCGACCTTCACAAAAAAAGTTATTCAAGAATATCTCTTTCTCCTATGTGCTTTCATCCCTAACCCTAACCCTAACCCTTCCGAAAGTCGGAGAAGCTCAAGGATGGTACCGATCGATGCGCGCTACCCCATTTAGTGGGGGTAGAGCCTACTTGCAAGTTTCTCCGACCTTCACAAAAAAAGTTATTCAAGAATATCTCCTCAGATTTGGGGGAATTTCGTCGGTCGACCTCTTCCGAAGGTCGTACAAGCTCGGGGATGGTACCAATCGATCCGCAGGACCCAAATTAGTCCAGATGCAACCACTTTCCAAGTCTCTCCGACCTTCACAAAAAAAGTTATTCAAGAATATCTCTTTCTCCTATGTGCTTTCATCCCTAACCCTAACCCTAACCCTTCCGAAAGTCGGAGAAGCTCAAGGATGGTACCGATCGATGCGCGCTACCCCATTTAGTGGGGGTAGAGCCTACTTGCAAGTCTCTCCGACCTTCACAAAAAAAGTTATTCAAGAATATCTCTTTCTCCTATGTGCTTTCATCCCTAACCCTAACCCTAACCCTTCCGAAAGTCGGAGAAGCTCAAGGATGGTACCGATCGATGTGCGCTACCCCATTTAGTGGGGGTAGAGCCTACTTGCAAGTCTCTCCGACCTTCACAAAAAAAGTTATTCAAGAATATCTCTTTCTCCTATGTGCTTTCATCCCTAACCCTAACCCTAACCCTTCCGAAAGTCGGAGAAGCTCAAGGATGG
Source organism: Limanda limanda (assembly GCF_963576545.1). Lineage (NCBI taxonomy): Eukaryota > Metazoa > Chordata > Actinopteri > Pleuronectiformes > Pleuronectidae > Limanda > Limanda limanda. The sequence goes on from NW_026870528.1 coordinate 118,307, forward strand.
TACCGATCGATGCGCGCAACCCCATTTAGTGGGGGTAGAGCCTACTTGCAAGTCTCTCCGACCTTCACAAAAAAAGTTATTCAAGAATATCTCTTTCTCCTATGTGCTTTCATCCCTAACCCTAACCCTTCCGAAAGTCGGAGAAGCTCAAGGATGGTACCGATCGATGCGCGCTACCCCATTTAGTGGGGGTAGAGCCTACTTGCAAGTCTCTCCGACCTTCACAAAAAAAGTTATTCAAGAATATCTCTTTCTCCTATGTGCTTTCATCCCTAACCCTAACCCTAACCCTTCCGAAAGTCGGAGAAGCTCAAGGATGGTACCGATCGATGCGCGCTACCCCATTTAGTGGGGGTAGAGCCTACTTGCAAGTCTCTCCGACCTTCACAAAAAAAGTTATTCAAGAATATCTCTTTCTCCTATGTGCTTTCATCCCTAACCCTAACCCTAACCCTTCCGAAAGTCGGAGAAGCTCAAGGATGGTACTGATCGATGCGCGCAACCCCATTTAGTGGGGGTAGAGCCTACTTGCAAGTCTCTCCGACCTTCACAAAAAAAGTTATTCAAGAATATCTCCTCAGATTTGGGGGAATTTCGTCGGTCGACCTCTTCCGAAGGTCGTACAAGCTCGGGGATGGTACCAATCGATCCGCAGGACCCAAATTAGTTCAGATGCAACCACTTTCCAAGTCTCTCCGACCTTCACAAAAAAAGTTATTCAAGAATATCTCTTTCTCCTATGTGCTTTCATCCCTAACCCTAACCCTAACCCTTCCGAAAGTCGGAGAAGCTCAAGGATGGTACCGATCGATGCGCGCTACCCCATTTAGTGGGGGTAGAGCCTACTTGCAAGTCTCTCCGACCTTCACAAAAAAAGTTATTCAAGAATATCTCTTTCTCCTATGTGCTTTCATCCCTAACCCTAACCCTAACCCTTCCGAAAGTCGGAGAAGCTCAAGGATGGTACCGATCGATGCGCGCTACCCCATTTAGTGGGGGTAGAGCCTACTTGCAAGTCTCTCCGACCTTCACAAAAAAAGTTATTCAAGAATATCTCCTCAGATTTGGGGGAATTTCGTCGGTCGACCTCTTCCGAAGGTCGTACAAGCTCGGGGATGGTACCAATCGATCCGCAGGACCCAAATTAGTCCAGATGCAACCACTTTCCAAGTCTCTCCGACCTTCACAAAAACAGTTATTCAAGAATATCTCTTTCTCCTATGTGCTTTCATCCCTAACCCTAACCCTAACCCTTCCGAAAGTCGGAGAAGCTCAAGGATGGTACCGATCGATGCGCGCTACCCCATTTAGTGGGGGTAGAGCCTACTTGCAAGTCTCTCCGACCTTCACAAAAAAAGTTATTCAAGAATATCTCTTTCTCCTATGTGCTTTCATCCCTAACCCTAACCCTAACCCTTCCGAAAGTCGGAGAAGCTCAACGATGGTACCGATCGATGCGCGCTACCCCATTTAGTGGGGGTAGAGCCTACTTGCAAGTCTCTCCGACCTTCACAAAAAAAGTTATTCAAGAATATCTCTTTCTCCTATGTGCTTTCATCCCTAACCCTAACCCTAACCCTTCCGAAAGTCGGAGAAGCTCAAGGATGGTACCGATCGGTGCGCGCTACTCCATTTAGTGGGGGTAGAGCCTACTTGCAAGTCTCTCCGACCTTCACAAAAAAAGTTATTCAAGAATATCTCTTTCTCCTATGTGCTTTCATCCCTAACCCTAACCCTAACCCTTCCGAAAGTCGGAGAAGCTCAAGGATGGTACCGATCGATGCGCGCTACCCCATTTAGTGGGGGTAGAGCCTACTTGCAAGTCTCTCCGACCTTCACAAAAAAAGTTATTCAAGAATATCTCTTTCTCCTATGTGCTTTCATCCCTAACCCTAACCCTAACCCTTCCGAAAGTCGGAGAAGCTCAAGGATGGTACCGATCGATGCGCGCAACCCCATTTAGTGGGGGTAGAGCCTACTTGCAAGTCTCTCCGACCTTCACAAAAAAAGTTATTCAAGAATATCTCCTCAGATTTGGGGGAATTTCGTCGGTCGACCTCTTCCGAAGGTCGTACAAGCTCGGGGATGGTACCAATCGATCTGCAGGACCCAAATTAGTCCAGATGCAACCACTTTCCAAGTCTCTCCGACCTTCACAAAAAAAGTTATTCAAGAATATCTCTTTCTCCTATGTGCTTTCATCCCTAACCCTAACCCTAACCCTTCCGAAAGTCGGAGAAGCTCAAGGATGGTACCGATCGATGCGCGCTACCCCATTTAGTGGGGGTAGAGCCTACTTGCAAGTTTCTCCGACCTTCACAAAAAAAGTTATTCAAGAATATCTCCTCAGATTTGGGGGAATTTCGTCGGTCGACCTCTTCCGAAGGTCGTACAAGCTCGGGGATGGTACCAATCGATCCGCAGGACCCAAATTAGTCCAGATGCAACCACTTTCCAAGTCTCTCCGACCTTCACAAAAAAAGTTATTCAAGAATATCTCTTTCTCCTATGTGCTTTCATCCCTAACCCTAACCCTAACCCTTCCGAAAGTCGGAGAAGCTCAAGGATGGTACCGATCGATGCGCGCTACCCCATTTAGTGGGGGTAGAGCCTACTTGCAAGTCTCTCCGACCTTCACAAAAAAAGTTATTCAAGAATATCTCTTTCTCCTATGTGCTTTCATCCCTAACCCTAACCCTAACCCTTCCGAAAGTCGGAGAAGCTCAAGGATGGTACCGATCGATGCGCGCTACCCCATTTAGTGGGGGTAGAGCCTACTTGCAAGTCTCTCCGACCTTCACAAAAAAAGTTATTCAAGAATATCTCTTTCTCCTATGTGCTTTCATCCCTAACCCTAACCCTAACCCTTCCGAAAGTCGGAGAAGCTCAAGGATGGTACCGATCGATGCGCGCAACCCCATTTAGTGGGGGTAGAGCCTACTTGCAAGTCTCTCCGACCTTCACAAAAAAAGTTATTCAAGAATATCTCTTTCTCCTATGTGCTTTCATCCCTAACCCTAACCCTTCCGAAAGTCGGAGAAGCTCAAGGATGGTACCGATCGATGCGCGCTACCCCATTTAGTGGGGGTAGAGCCTACTTGCAAGTCTCTCCGACCTTCACAAAAAAAGTTATTCAAGAATATCTCTTTCTCCTATGTGCTTTCATCCCTAACCCTAACCCTAACCCTTCCGAAAGTCGGAGAAGCTCAAAGATGGTACCGATCGATGCGCGCTACCCCATTTAGTGGGGGTAGAGCCTACTTGCAAGTCTCTCCGACCTTCACAAAAAAAGTTATTCAAGAATATCTCTTTCTCCTATGTGCTTTCATCCCTAACCCTAACCCTAACCCTTCCGAAAGTCGGAGAAGCTCAAGGATGGTACTGATCGATGCGCGCAACCCCATTTAGTGGGGGTAGAGCCTACTTGCAAGTCTCTCCGACCTTCACAAAAAAAGTTATTCAAGAATATCTCCTCAGATTTGGGGGAATTTCGTCGGTCGACCTCTTCCGAAGGTCGTACAAGCTCGGGGATGGTACCAATCGATCCGCAGGACCCAAATTAGTCCAGATGCAACCACTTTCCAAGTCTCTCCGACCTTCACAAAAAAAGTTATTCAAGAATATCTCTTTCTCCTATGTGCTTTCATCCCTAACCCTAACCCTAACCCTTCCGAAAGTCGGAGAAGCTCAAGGATGGTACCGATCGATGCGCGCTACCCCATTTAGTGGGGGTAGAGCCTACTTGCAAGTCTCTCCGACCTTCACAAAAAAAGTTATTCAAGAATATCTCTTTCTCCTATGTGCTTTCATCCCTAACCCTAACCCTAACCCTTCCGAAAGTCGGAGAAGCTCAAGGATGGTACCGATCGATGCGCGCTACCCCATTTAGTGGGGGTAGAGCCTACTTGCAAGTCTCTCCGACCTTCACAAAAAAAGTTATTCAAGAATATCTCTTTCTCCTATGTGCTTTCATCCCTAACCCTAACCCTAACCCTTCCGAAAGTCGGAGAAGCTCAAGGATGGTACCGATCGATGCGCGCAACCCCATTTAGTGGGGGTAGAGCCTACTTGCAAGTCTCTCCGACCTTCACAAAAAAAGTTATTCAAGAATATCTCCTCAGATTTGGGGGAATTTCGTCGGTCGACCTCTTCCGAAGGTCGTACAAGCTCGGGGATGGTACCAATCGATCCGCAGGACCCAAATTAGTCCAGATGCAACCACTTTCCAAGTCTCTCCGACCTTCACAAAAAAAGTTATTCAAGAATATCTCTTTCTCCTATGTGCTTTCATCCCTAACCCTAACCCTAACCCTTCCGAAAGTCGGAGAAGCTCAAGGATGGTACCGATCGATGCGCGCTACCCCATTTAGTGGGGGTAGAGCCTACTTGCAAGTTTCTCCGACCTTCACAAAAAAAGTTATTCAAGAATATCTCCTCAGATTTGGGGGAATTTCGTCGGTCGACCTCTTCCGAAGGTCGTACAAGCTCGGGGATGGTACCAATCGATCCGCAGGACCCAAATTAGTCCAGATGCAACCACTTTCCAAGTCTCTCCGACCTTCACAAAAAAAGTTATTCAAGAATATCTCTTTCTCCTATGTGCTTTCATCCCTAACCCTAACCCTAACCCTTCCGAAAGTCGGAGAAGCTCAAGGATGGTACCGATCGATGCGCGCTACCCCATTTAGTGGGGGTAGAGCCTACTTGCAAGTCTCTCCGACCTTCACAAAAAAAGTTATTCAAGAATATCTCTTTCTCCTATGTGCTTTCATCCCTAACCCTAACCCTAACCCTTCCGAAAGTCGGAGAAGCTCAAGGATGGTACCGATCGATGCGCGCTACCCCATTTAGTGGGGGTAGAGCCTACTTGCAAGTCTCTCCGACCTTCACAAAAAAAGTTATTCAAGAATATCTCTTTCTCCTATGTGCTTTCATCCCTAACCCTAACCCTAACCCTTCCGAAAGTCGGAGAAGCTCAAGGATGGTACCGATCGATGCGCGCAACCCCATTTAGTGGGGGTAGAGCCTACTTGCAAGTCTCTCCGACCTTCACAAAAAAAGTTATTCAAGAATATCTCTTTCTCCTATGTGCTTTCATCCCTAACCCTAACCCTTCCGAAAGTCGGAGAAGCTCAAGGATGGTACCGATCGATGCGCGCTACCCCATTTAGTGGGGGTAGAGCCTACTTGCAAGTCTCTCCGACCTTCACAAAAAAAGTTATTCAAGAATATCTCTTTCTCCTATGTGCTTTCATCCCTAACCCTAACCCTAACCCTTCCGAAAGTCGGAGAAGCTCAAGGATGGTACTGATCGATGCGCGCAACCCCATTTAGTGGGGGTAGAGCCTACTTGCAAGTCTCTCCGACCTTCACAAAAAAAGTTATTCAAGAATATCTCCTCAGATTTGGGGGAATTTCGTCGGTCGACCTCTTCCGAAGGTCGTACAAGCTCGGGGATGGTACCAATCGATCCGCAGGACCCAAATTAGTCCAGATGCAACCACTTTCCAAGTCTCTCCGACCTTCACAAAAAAAGTTATTCAAGAATATCTCTTTCTCCTATGTGCTTTCATCCCTAACCCTAACCCTAACCCTTCCGAAAGTCGGAGAAGCTCAAGGATGGTACCGATCGATGCGCGCTACCCCATTTAGTGGGGGTAGAGCCTACTTGCAAGTCTCTCCGACCTTCACAAAAAAAGTTATTCAAGAATATCTCTTTCTCCTATGTGCTTTCATCCCTAACCCTAACCCTAACCCTTCCGAAAGTCGGAGAAGCTCAAGGATGGTACCGATCGATGCGCGCAACCCCATTTAGTGGGGGTAGAGCCTACTTGCAAGTCTCTCCGACCTTCACAAAAAAAGTTATTCAAGAATATCTCCTCAGATTTGGGGGAATTTCGTCGGTCGACCTCTCCCGAAGGTCGTACAAGCTCGGGGATGGTACCAATCGATCCGCAGGACCCAAATTAGTCCAGATGCAACCACTTTCCAAGTCTCTCCGACCTTCACAAAAAAAGTTATTCAAGAATATCTCTTTCTCCTATGTGCTTTCATCCCTAACCCTAACCCTAACCCTTCCGAAAGTCGGAGAAGCTCAAGGATGGTACCGATCGATGCGCGCTACCCCATTTAGTGGGGGTAGAGCCTACTTGCAAGTTTCTCCGACCTTCACAAAAAAAGTTATTCAAGAATATCTCCTCAGATTTGGGGGAATTTCGTCGGTCGACCTCTTCCAAAGGTCGTACAAGCTCGGGGATGGTACCAATCGATCCGCAGGACCCAAATTAGTCCAGATGCAACCACTTTCCAAGTCTCTCCGACCTTCACAAAAAAAGTTATTCAAGAATATCTCTTTCTCCTATGTGCTTTCATCCCTAACCCTAACCCTAACCCTTCCGAAAGTCGGAGAAGCTCAAGGATGGTACCGATCGATGCGCGCTACCCCATTTAGTGGGGGTAGAGCCTACTTGCAAGTCTCTCCGACCTTCACAAAAAAAGTTATTCAAGAATATCTCTTTCTCCTATGTGCTTTCATCCCTAACCCTAACCCTAACCCTTCCGAAAGTCGGAGAAGCTCAAGGATGGTACCGATCGATGCGCGCTACCCCATTTAGTGGGGGTAGAGCCTACTTGCAAGTCTCTCCGACCTTCACAAAAAAAGTTATTCAAGAATATCTCTTTCTCCTATGTGCTTTCATCCCTAACCCTAACCCTTCCGAAAGTCGGAGAAGCTCAAGGATGGTACCGATCGATGCGCGCAACCCCATTTAGTGGGGGTAGAGCCTACTTGCAAGTCTCTCCGACCTTCACAAAAAAAGTTATTCAAGAATATCTCTTTCTCCTATGTGCTTTCATCCCTAACCCTAACCCTTCCGAAAGTCGGAGAAGCTCAAGGATGGTACCGATCGATGCGCGCTACCCCATTTAGTGGGGGTAGAGCCTACTTGCAAGTCTCTCCGACCTTCACAAAAAAAGTTATTCAAGAATATCTCCTCAGATTTGGGGGAATTTCGTCGGTCGACCTCTTCCGAAGGTCGTACAAGCTCGGGGATGGTACCAATCGATCCGCAGGACCCAAATTAGTCCAGATGCAACCACTTTCCAAGTCTCTCCGACCTTCACAAAAAAAGTTATTCAAGAATATCTCTTTCTCCTATGTGCTTTCATCCCTAACCCTAACCCTAACCCTTCCGAAAGTCGGAGAAGCTCAAGGATGGTACCGATCGATGCGCGCTACCCCATTTAGTGGGGGTAGAGCCTACTTGCAAGTCTCTCCGACCTTCACAAAAAAAGTTATTCAAGAATATCTCTTTCTCCTATGTGCTTTCATCCCTAACCCTAACCCTAACCCTTCCGAAAGTCGGAGAAGCTCAAGGATGGTACCGATCGATGCGCGCAACCCCATTTAGTGGGGGTAGAGCCTACTTGCAAGTCTCTCCGACCTTCACAAAAAAAGTTATTCAAGAATATCTCCTCAGATTTGGGGGAATTTCGTCGGTCGACCTCTTCCGAAGGTCGTACAAGCTCGGGGATGGTACCAATCGATCCGCAGGACCCAAATTAGTCCAGATGCAACCACTTTCCAAGTCTCTCCGACCTTCACAAAAAAAGTTATTCAAGAATATCTCTTTCTCCTATGTGCTTTCATCCCTAACCCTAACCCTAACCCTTCCGAAAGTCGGAGAAGCTCAAGGATGGTACCGATCGATGCGCGCTACCCCATTTAGTGGGGGTAGAGCCTACTTGCAAGTTTCTCCGACCTTCACAAAAAAAGTTATTCAAGAATATCTCCTCAGATTTGGGGGAATTTCGTCGGTCGACCTCTTCCAAAGGTCGTACAAGCTCGGGGATGGTACCAATCGATCCGCAGGACCCAAATTAGTCCAGATGCAACCACTTTCCAAGTCTCTCCGACCTTCACAAAAAAAGTTATTCAAGAATATCTCTTTCTCCTATGTGCTTTCATCCCTAACCCTAACCCTAACCCTTCCGAAAGTCGGAGAAGCTCAAGGATGGTACCGATCGATGCGCGCTACCCCATTTAGTGGGGGTAGAGCCTACTTGCAAGTCTCTCCGACCTTCACAAAAAAAGTTATTCAAGAATATCTCTTTCTCCTATGTGCTTTCATCCCTAACCCTAACCCTAACCCTTCCGAAAGTCGGAGAAGCTCAAGGATGGTACCGATCGATGCGCGCTACCCCATTTAGTGGGGGTAGAGCCTACTTGCAAGTCTCTCCGACCTTCACAAAAAAAGTTATTCAAGAATATCTCTTTCTCCTATGTGCTTTCATCCCTAACCCTAACCCTAACCCTTCCGAAAGTCGGAGAAGCTCAAGGATGGTACCGATCGATGCGCGCTACCCCATTTAGTGGGGGTAGAGCCTACTTGCAAGTCTCTCCGACCTTCACAAAAAAAGTTATTCAAGAATATCTCTTTCTCCTATGTGCTTTCATCCCTAACCCTAACCCTAACCCTTCCGAAAGTCGGAGAAGCTCAAGGATGGTACTGATCGATGCGCGCAACCCCATTTAGTGGGGGTAGAGCCTACTTGCAAGTCTCTCCGACCTTCACAAAAAAAGTTATTCAAGAATATCTCTTTCTCCTATGTGCTTTCATCCCTAACCCTAACCCTAACCCTTCCGAAAGTCGGAGAAGCTCAAGGATGGTACCGATCGATGCGCGCTACCCCATTTAGTGGGGGTAGAGCCTACTTGCAAGTCTCTCCGACCTTCACAAAAAAAGTTATTCAAGAATATCTCTTTCTCCTATGTGCTTTCATCCCTAACCCTAACCCTAACCCTTCCGAAAGTCGGAGAAGCTCAAAGATGGTACCGATCGATGCGCGCTACCCCATTTAGTGGGGGTAGAGCCTACTTGCAAGTCTCTCCGACCTTCACAAAAAAAGTTATTCAAGAATATCTCTTTCTCCTATGTGCTTTCATCCCTAACCCTAACCCTTCCGAAAGTCGGAGAAGCTCAAGGATGGTACCGATCGATGCGCGCTACCCCATTTAGTGGGGGTAGAGCCTACTTGCAAGTCTCTCCGACCTTCACAAAAAAAGTTATTCAAGAATATCTCCTCAGATTTGGGGGAATTTCGTCGGTCGACCTCTTCCGAAGGTCGTACAAGCTCGGGGATGGTACCAATCGATCCGCAGGACCCAAATTAGTCCAGATGCAACCACTTTCCAAGTCTCTCCGACCTTCACAAAAAAAGTTATTCAAGAATATCTCTTTCTCCTATGTGCTTTCATCCCTAACCCTAACCCTAACCCTTCCGAAAGTCGGAGAAGCTCAAGGATGGTACCGATCGATGCGCGCTACCCCATTTAGTGGGGGTAGAGCCTACTTGCAAGTCTCTCCGACCTTCACAAAAAAAGTTATTCAAGAATATCTCTTTCTCCTATGTGCTTTCATCCCTAACCCTAACCCTAACCCTTCCGAAAGTCGGAGAAGCTCAAGGATGGTACCGATCGATGCGCGCAACCCCATTTAGTGGGGGTAGAGCCTACTTGCAAGTCTCTCCGACCTTCACAAAAAAAGTTATTCAAGAATATCTCCTCAGATTTGGGGGAATTTCGTCGGTCGACCTCTTCCGAAGGTCGTACAAGCTCGGGGATGGTACCAATCGATCCGCAGGACCCAAATTAGTCCAGATGCAACCACTTTCCAAGTCTCTCCGACCTTCACAAAAAAAGTTATTCAAGAATATCTCTTTCTCCTATGTGCTTTCATCCCTAACCCTAACCCTAACCCTTCCGAAAGTCGGAGAAGCTCAAGGATGGTACCGATCGATGCGCGCTACCCCATTTAGTGGGGGTAGAGCCTACTTGCAAGTTTCTCCGACCTTCACAAAAAAAGTTATTCAAGAATATCTCCTCAGATTTGGGGGAATTTCGTCGGTCGACCTCTTCCGAAGGTCGTACAAGCTCGGGGATGGTACCAATCGATCCGCAGGACCCAAATTAGTCCAGATGCAACCACTTTCCAAGTCTCTCCGACCTTCACAAAAAAAGTTATTCAAGAATATCTCTTTCTCCTATGTGCTTTCATCCCTAACCCTAACCCTAACCCTTCCGAAAGTCGGAGAAGCTCAAGGATGGTACCGATCGATGCGCGCTACCCCATTTAGTGGGGGTAGAGCCTACTTGCAAGTCTCTCCGACCTTCACAAAAAAAGTTATTCAAGAATATCTCTTTCTCCTATGTGCTTTCATCCCTAACCCTAACCCTAACCCTTCCGAAAGTCGGAGAAGCTCAAGGATGGTACCGATCGATGTGCGCTACCCCATTTAGTGGGGGTAGAGCCTACTTGCAAGTCTCTCCGACCTTCACAAAAAAAGTTATTCAAGAATATCTCTTTCTCCTATGTGCTTTCATCCCTAACCCTAACCCTAACCCTTCCGAAAGTCGGAGAAGCTCAAGGATGGTACCGATCGATGCGCGCAACCCCATTTAGTGGGGGTAGAGCCTACTTGCAAGTCTCTCCGACCTTCACAAAAAAAGTTATTCAAGAATATCTCTTTCTCCTATGTGCTTTCATCCCTAACCCTAACCCTTCCGAAAGTCGGAGAAGCTCAAGGATGGTACCGATCGATGCGCGCTACCCCATTTAGTGGGGGTAGAGCCTACTTGCAAGTCTCTCCGACCTTCACAAAAAAAGTTATTCAAGAATATCTCTTTCTCCTATGTGCTTTCATCCCTAACCCTAACCCTAACCCTTCCGAAAGTCGGAGAAGCTCAAGGATGGTACCGATCGATGCGCGCTACCCCATTTAGTGGGGGTAGAGCCTACTTGCAAGTCTCTCCGACCTTCACAAAAAAAGTTATTCAAGAATATCTCTTTCTCCTATGTGCTTTCATCCCTAACCCTAACCCTAACCCTTCCGAAAGTCGGAGAAGCTCAAGGATGGTACTGATCGATGCGCGCAACCCCATTTAGTGGGGGTAGAGCCTACTTGCAAGTCTCTCCGACCTTCACAAAAAAAGTTATTCAAGAATATCTCCTCAGATTTGGGGGAATTTCGTCGGTCGACCTCTTCCGAAGGTCGTACAAGCTCGGGGATGGTACCAATCGATCCGCAGGACCCAAATTAGTTCAGATGCAACCACTTTCCAAGTCTCTCCGACCTTCACAAAAAAAGTTATTCAAGAATATCTCTTTCTCCTATGTGCTTTCATCCCTAACCCTAACCCTAACCCTTCCGAAAGTCGGAGAAGCTCAAGGATGGTACCGATCGATGCGCGCTACCCCATTTAGTGGGGGTAGAGCCTACTTGCAAGTCTCTCCGACCTTCACAAAAAAAGTTATTCAAGAATATCTCTTTCTCCTATGTGCTTTCATCCCTAACCCTAACCCTAACCCTTCCGAAAGTCGGAGAAGCTCAAGGATGGTACCGATCGATGCGCGCTACCCCATTTAGTGGGGGTAGAGCCTACTTGCAAGTCTCTCCGACCTTCACAAAAAAAGTTATTCAAGAATATCTCTTTCTCCTATGTGCTTTCATCCCTAACCCTAACCCTAACCCTTCCGAAAGTCGGAGAAGCTCAAGGATGGTACCGATCGATGCGCGCTACCCCATTTAGTGGGGGTAGAGCCTACTTGCAAGTCTCTCCGACCTTCACAAAAAAAGTTATTCAAGAATATCTCTTTCTCCTATGTGCTTTCATCCCTAACCCTAACCCTAACCCTTCCGAAAGTCGGAGAAGCTCAAGGATGGTACTGATCGATGCGCGCAACCCCATTTAGTGGGGGTAGAGCCTACTTGCAAGTCTCTCCGACCTTCACAAAAAAAGTTATTCAAGAATATCTCTTTCTCCTATGTGCTTTCATCCCTAACCCTAACCCTAACCCTTCCGAAAGTCGGAGAAGCTCAAGGATGGTACCGATCGATGCGCGCTACCCCATTTAGTGGGGGTAGAGCCTACTTGCAAGTCTCTCCGACCTTCACAAAAAAAGTTATTCAAGAATATCTCTTTCTCCTATGTGCTTTCATCCCTAACCCTAACCCTAACCCTTCCGAAAGTCGGAGAAGCTCAAAGATGGTACCGATCGATGCGCGCTACCCCATTTAGTGGGGGTAGAGCCTACTTGCAAGTCTCTCCGACCTTCACAAAAAAAGTTATTCAAGAATATCTCTTTCTCCTATGTGCTTTCATCCCTAACCCTAACCCTTCCGAAAGTCGGAGAAGCTCAAGGATGGTACCGATCGATGCGCGCTACCCCATTTAGTGGGGGTAGAGCCTACTTGCAAGTCTCTCCGACCTTCACAAAAAAAGTTATTCAAGAATATCTCCTCAGATTTGGGGGAATTTCGTCGGTCGACCTCTTCCGAAGGTCGTACAAGCTCGGGGATGGTACCAATCGATCCGCAGGACCCAAATTAGTCCAGATGCAACCACTTTCCAAGTCTCTCCGACCTTCACAAAAAAAGTTATTCAAGAATATCTCTTTCTCCTATGTGCTTTCATCCCTAACCCTAACCCTAACCCTTCCGAAAGTCGGAGAAGCTCAAGGATGGTACCGATCGATGCGCGCTACCCCATTTAGTGGGGGTAGAGCCTACTTGCAAGTCTCTCCGACCTTCACAAAAAAAGTTATTCAAGAATATCTCTTTCTCCTATGTGCTTTCATCCCTAACCCTAACCCTAACCCTTCCGAAAGTCGGAGAAGCTCAAGGATGGTACCGATCGATGCGCGCAACCCCATTTAGTGGGGGTAGAGCCTACTTGCAAGTCTCTCCGACCTTCACAAAAAAAGTTATTCAAGAATATCTCCTCAGATTTGGGGGAATTTCGTCGGTCGACCTCTTCCGAAGGTCGTACAAGCTCGGGGATGGTACCAATCGATCCGCAGGACCCAAATTAGTCCAGATGCAACCACTTTCCAAGTCTCTCCGACCTTCACAAAAAAAGTTATTCAAGAATATCTCTTTCTCCTATGTGCTTTCATCCCTAACCCTAACCCTAACCCTTCCGAAAGTCGGAGAAGCTCAAGGATGGTACCGATCGATGCGCGCTACCCCATTTAGTGGGGGTAGAGCCTACTTGCAAGTTTCTCCGACCTTCACAAAAAAAGTTATTCAAGAATATCTCCTCAGATTTGGGGGAATTTCGTCGGTCGACCTCTTCCGAAGGTCGTACAAGCTCGGGGATGGTACCAATCGATCCGCAGGACCCAAATTAGTCCAGATGCAACCACTTTCCAAGTCTCTCCGACCTTCACAAAAAAAGTTATTCAAGAATATCTCTTTCTCCTATGTGCTTTCATCCCTAACCCTAACCCTAACCCTTCCGAAAGTCGGAGAAGCTCAAGGATGGTACCGATCGATGCGCGCTACCCCATTTAGTGGGGGTAGAGCCTACTTGCAAGTCTCTCCGACCTTCACAAAAAAAGTTATTCAAGAATATCTCTTTCTCCTATGTGCTTTCATCCCTAACCCTAACCCTAACCCTTCCGAAAGTCGGAGAAGCTCAAGGATGGTACCGATCGATGTGCGCTACCCCATTTAGTGGGGGTAGAGCCTACTTGCAAGTCTCTCCGACCTTCACAAAAAAAGTTATTCAAGAATATCTCTTTCTCCTATGTGCTTTCATCCCTAACCCTAACCCTAACCCTTCCGAAAGTCGGAGAAGCTCAAGGATGGTACCGATCGATGCGCGCAACCCCATTTAGTGGGGGTAGAGCCTACTTGCAAGTCTCTCCGACCTTCACAAAAAAAGTTATTCAAGAATATCTCTTTCTCCTATGTGCTTTCATCCCTAACCCTAACCCTTCCGAAAGTCGGAGAAGCTCAAGGATGGTACCGATCGATGCGCGCTACCCCATTTAGTGGGGGTAGAGCCTACTTGCAAGTCTCTCCGACCTTCACAAAAAAAGTTATTCAAGAATATCTCTTTCTCCTATGTGCTTTCATCCCTAACCCTAACCCTAACCCTTCCGAAAGTCGGAGAAGCTCAAGGATGGTACCGATCGATGCGCGCTACCCCATTTAGTGGGGGTAGAGCCTACTTGCAAGTCTCTCCGACCTTCACAAAAAAAGTTATTCAAGAATATCTCTTTCTCCTATGTGCTTTCATCCCTAACCCTAACCCTAACCCTTCCGAAAGTCGGAGAAGCTCAAGGATGGTACTGATCGATGCGCGCAACCCCATTTAGTGGGGGTAGAGCCTACTTGCAAGTCTCTCCGACCTTCACAAAAAAAGTTATTCAAGAATATCTCCTCAGATTTGGGGGAATTTCGTCGGTCGACCTCTTCCGAAGGTCGTACAAGCTCGGGGATGGTACCAATCGATCCGCAGGACCCAAATTAGTTCAGATGCAACCACTTTCCAAGTCTCTCCGACCTTCACAAAAAAAGTTATTCAAGAATATCTCTTTCTCCTATGTGCTTTCATCCCTAACCCTAACCCTAACCCTTCCGAAAGTCGGAGAAGCTCAAGGATGGTACCGATCGATGCGCGCTACCCCATTTAGTGGGGGTAGAGCCTACTTGCAAGTCTCTCCGACCTTCACAAAAAAAGTTATTCAAGAATATCTCTTTCTCCTATGTGCTTTCATCCCTAACCCTAACCCTAACCCTTCCGAAAGTCGGAGAAGCTCAAGGATGGTACCGATCGATGCGCGCTACCCCATTTAGTGGGGGTAGAGCCTACTTGCAAGTCTCTCCGACCTTCACAAAAAAAGTTATTCAAGAATATCTCCTCAGATTTGGGGGAATTTCGTCGGTCGACCTCTTCCGAAGGTCGTACAAGCTCGGGGATGGTACCAATCGATCCGCAGGACCCAAATTAGTCCAGATGCAACCACTTTCCAAGTCTCTCCGACCTTCACAAAAACAGTTATTCAAGAATATCTCTTTCTCCTATGTGCTTTCATCCCTAACCCTAACCCTAACCCTTCCGAAAGTCGGAGAAGCTCAAGGATGGTACCGATCGATGCGCGCTACCCCATTTAGTGGGGGTAGAGCCTACTTGCAAGTCTCTCCGACCTTCACAAAAAAAGTTATTCAAGAATATCTCTTTCTCCTATGTGCTTTCATCCCTAACCCTAACCCTAACCCTTCCGAAAGTCGGAGAAGCTCAACGATGGTACCGATCGATGCGCGCTACCCCATTTAGTGGGGGTAGAGCCTACTTGCAAGTCTCTCCGACCTTCACAAAAAAAGTTATTCAAGAATATCTCTTTCTCCTATGTGCTTTCATCCCTAACCCTAACCCTAACCCTTCCGAAAGTCGGAGAAGCTCAAGGATGGTACCGATCGGTGCGCGCTACTCCATTTAGTGGGGGTAGAGCCTACTTGCAAGTCTCTCCGACCTTCACAAAAAAAGTTATTCAAGAATATCTCTTTCTCCTATGTGCTTTCATCCCTAACCCTAACCCTAACCCTTCCGAAAGTCGGAGAAGCTCAAGGATGGTACCGATCGATGCGCGCTACCCCATTTAGTGGGGGTAGAGCCTACTTGCAAGTCTCTCCGACCTTCACAAAAAAAGTTATTCAAGAATATCTCTTTCTCCTATGTGCTTTCATCCCTAACCCTAACCCTAACCCTTCCGAAAGTCGGAGAAGCTCAAGGATGGTACCGATCGATGCGCGCAACCCCATTTAGTGGGGGTAGAGCCTACTTGCAAGTCTCTCCGACCTTCACAAAAAAAGTTATTCAAGAATATCTCCTCAGATTTGGGGGAATTTCGTCGGTCGACCTCTTCCGAAGGTCGTACAAGCTCGGGGATGGTACCAATCGATCTGCAGGACCCAAATTAGTCCAGATGCAACCACTTTCCAAGTCTCTCCGACCTTCACAAAAAAAGTTATTCAAGAATATCTCTTTCTCCTATGTGCTTTCATCCCTAACCCTAACCCTAACCCTTCCGAAAGTCGGAGAAGCTCAAGGATGGTACCGATCGATGCGCGCTACCCCATTTAGTGGGGGTAGAGCCTACTTGCAAGTTTCTCCGACCTTCACAAAAAAAGTTATTCAAGAATATCTCCTCAGATTTGGGGGAATTTCGTCGGTCGACCTCTTCCGAAGGTCGTACAAGCTCGGGGATGGTACCAATCGATCCGCAGGACCCAAATTAGTCCAGATGCAACCACTTTCCAAGTCTCTCCGACCTTCACAAAAAAAGTTATTCAAGAATATCTCTTTCTCCTATGTGCTTTCATCCCTAACCCTAACCCTAACCCTTCCGAAAGTCGGAGAAGCTCAAGGATGGTACCGATCGATGCGCGCTACCCCATTTAGTGGGGGTAGAGCCTACTTGCAAGTCTCTCCGACCTTCACAAAAAAAGTTATTCAAGAATATCTCTTTCTCCTATGTGCTTTCATCCCTAACCCTAACCCTAACCCTTCCGAAAGTCGGAGAAGCTCAAGGATGGTACCGATCGATGCGCGCTACCCCATTTAGTGGGGGTAGAGCCTACTTGCAAGTCTCTCCGACCTTCACAAAAAAAGTTATTCAAGAATATCTCTTTCTCCTATGTGCTTTCATCCCTAACCCTAACCCTAACCCTTCCGAAAGTCGGAGAAGCTCAAGGATGGTACCGATCGATGCGCGCAACCCCATTTAGTGGGGGTAGAGCCTACTTGCAAGTCTCTCCGACCTTCACAAAAAAAGTTATTCAAGAATATCTCTTTCTCCTATGTGCTTTCATCCCTAACCCTAACCCTTCCGAAAGTCGGAGAAGCTCAAGGATGGTACCGATCGATGCGCGCTACCCCATTTAGTGGGGGTAGAGCCTACTTGCAAGTCTCTCCGACCTTCACAAAAAAAGTTATTCAAGAATATCTCTTTCTCCTATGTGCTTTCATCCCTAACCCTAACCCTAACCCTTCCGAAAGTCGGAGAAGCTCAAAGATGGTACCGATCGATGCGCGCTACCCCATTTAGTGGGGGTAGAGCCTACTTGCAAGTCTCTCCGACCTTCACAAAAAAAGTTATTCAAGAATATCTCTTTCTCCTATGTGCTTTCATCCCTAACCCTAACCCTAACCCTTCCGAAAGTCGGAGAAGCTCAAGGATGGTACTGATCGATGCGCGCAACCCCATTTAGTGGGGGTAGAGCCTACTTGCAAGTCTCTCCGACCTTCACAAAAAAAGTTATTCAAGAATATCTCCTCAGATTTGGGGGAATTTCGTCGGTCGACCTCTTCCGAAGGTCGTACAAGCTCGGGGATGGTACCAATCGATCCGCAGGACCCAAATTAGTCCAGATGCAACCACTTTCCAAGTCTCTCCGACCTTCACAAAAAAAGTTATTCAAGAATATCTCTTTCTCCTATGTGCTTTCATCCCTAACCCTAACCCTAACCCTTCCGAAAGTCGGAGAAGCTCAAGGATGGTACCGATCGATGCGCGCTACCCCATTTAGTGGGGGTAGAGCCTACTTGCAAGTCTCTCCGACCTTCACAAAAAAAGTTATTCAAGAATATCTCTTTCTCCTATGTGCTTTCATCCCTAACCCTAACCCTAACCCTTCCGAAAGTCGGAGAAGCTCAAGGATGGTACCGATCGATGCGCGCTACCCCATTTAGTGGGGGTAGAGCCTACTTGCAAGTCTCTCCGACCTTCACAAAAAAAGTTATTCAAGAATATCTCTTTCTCCTATGTGCTTTCATCCCTAACCCTAACCCTAACCCTTCCGAAAGTCGGAGAAGCTCAAGGATGGTACCGATCGATGCGCGCAACCCCATTTAGTGGGGGTAGAGCCTACTTGCAAGTCTCTCCGACCTTCACAAAAAAAGTTATTCAAGAATATCTCCTCAGATTTGGGGGAATTTCGTCGGTCGACCTCTTCCGAAGGTCGTACAAGCTCGGGGATGGTACCAATCGATCCGCAGGACCCAAATTAGTCCAGATGCAACCACTTTCCAAGTCTCTCCGACCTTCACAAAAAAAGTTATTCAAGAATATCTCTTTCTCCTATGTGCTTTCATCCCTAACCCTAACCCTAACCCTTCCGAAAGTCGGAGAAGCTCAAGGATGGTACCGATCGATGCGCGCTACCCCATTTAGTGGGGGTAGAGCCTACTTGCAAGTTTCTCCGACCTTCACAAAAAAAGTTATTCAAGAATATCTCCTCAGATTTGGGGGAATTTCGTCGGTCGACCTCTTCCGAAGGTCGTACAAGCTCGGGGATGGTACCAATCGATCCGCAGGACCCAAATTAGTCCAGATGCAACCACTTTCCAAGTCTCTCCGACCTTCACAAAAAAAGTTATTCAAGAATATCTCTTTCTCCTATGTGCTTTCATCCCTAACCCTAACCCTAACCCTTCCGAAAGTCGGAGAAGCTCAAGGATGGTACCGATCGATGCGCGCTACCCCATTTAGTGGGGGTAGAGCCTACTTGCAAGTCTCTCCGACCTTCACAAAAAAAGTTATTCAAGAATATCTCTTTCTCCTATGTGCTTTCATCCCTAACCCTAACCCTAACCCTTCCGAAAGTCGGAGAAGCTCAAGGATGGTACCGATCGATGCGCGCTACCCCATTTAGTGGGGGTAGAGCCTACTTGCAAGTCTCTCCGACCTTCACAAAAAAAGTTATTCAAGAATATCTCTTTCTCCTATGTGCTTTCATCCCTAACCCTAACCCTAACCCTTCCGAAAGTCGGAGAAGCTCAAGGATGGTACCGATCGATGCGCGCAACCCCATTTAGTGGGGGTAGAGCCTACTTGCAAGTCTCTCCGACCTTCACAAAAAAAGTTATTCAAGAATATCTCTTTCTCCTATGTGCTTTCATCCCTAACCCTAACCCTTCCGAAAGTCGGAGAAGCTCAAGGATGGTACCGATCGATGCGCGCTACCCCATTTAGTGGGGGTAGAGCCTACTTGCAAGTCTCTCCGACCTTCACAAAAAAAGTTATTCAAGAATATCTCTTTCTCCTATGTGCTTTCATCCCTAACCCTAACCCTAACCCTTCCGAAAGTCGGAGAAGCTCAAGGATGGTACTGATCGATGCGCGCAACCCCATTTAGTGGGGGTAGAGCCTACTTGCAAGTCTCTCCGACCTTCACAAAAAAAGTTATTCAAGAATATCTCCTCAGATTTGGGGGAATTTCGTCGGTCGACCTCTTCCGAAGGTCGTACAAGCTCGGGGATGGTACCAATCGATCCGCAGGACCCAAATTAGTCCAGATGCAACCACTTTCCAAGTCTCTCCGACCTTCACAAAAAAAGTTATTCAAGAATATCTCTTTCTCCTATGTGCTTTCATCCCTAACCCTAACCCTAACCCTTCCGAAAGTCGGAGAAGCTCAAGGATGGTACCGATCGATGCGCGCTACCCCATTTAGTGGGGGTAGAGCCTACTTGCAAGTCTCTCCGACCTTCACAAAAAAAGTTATTCAAGAATATCTCTTTCTCCTATGTGCTTTCATCCCTAACCCTAACCCTAACCCTTCCGAAAGTCGGAGAAGCTCAAGGATGGTACCGATCGATGCGCGCAACCCCATTTAGTGGGGGTAGAGCCTACTTGCAAGTCTCTCCGACCTTCACAAAAAAAGTTATTCAAGAATATCTCCTCAGATTTGGGGGAATTTCGTCGGTCGACCTCTCCCGAAGGTCGTACAAGCTCGGGGATGGTACCAATCGATCCGCAGGACCCAAATTAGTCCAGATGCAACCACTTTCCAAGTCTCTCCGACCTTCACAAAAAAAGTTATTCAAGAATATCTCTTTCTCCTATGTGCTTTCATCCCTAACCCTAACCCTAACCCTTCCGAAAGTCGGAGAAGCTCAAGGATGGTACCGATCGATGCGCGCTACCCCATTTAGTGGGGGTAGAGCCTACTTGCAAGTTTCTCCGACCTTCACAAAAAAAGTTATTCAAGAATATCTCCTCAGATTTGGGGGAATTTCGTCGGTCGACCTCTTCCAAAGGTCGTACAAGCTCGGGGATGGTACCAATCGATCCGCAGGACCCAAATTAGTCCAGATGCAACCACTTTCCAAGTCTCTCCGACCTTCACAAAAAAAGTTATTCAAGAATATCTCTTTCTCCTATGTGCTTTCATCCCTAACCCTAACCCTAACCCTTCCGAAAGTCGGAGAAGCTCAAGGATGGTACCGATCGATGCGCGCTACCCCATTTAGTGGGGGTAGAGCCTACTTGCAAGTCTCTCCGACCTTCACAAAAAAAGTTATTCAAGAATATCTCTTTCTCCTATGTGCTTTCATCCCTAACCCTAACCCTAACCCTTCCGAAAGTCGGAGAAGCTCAAGGATGGTACCGATCGATGCGCGCTACCCCATTTAGTGGGGGTAGAGCCTACTTGCAAGTCTCTCCGACCTTCACAAAAAAAGTTATTCAAGAATATCTCTTTCTCCTATGTGCTTTCATCCCTAACCCTAACCCTTCCGAAAGTCGGAGAAGCTCAAGGATGGTACCGATCGATGCGCGCAACCCCATTTAGTGGGGGTAGAGCCTACTTGCAAGTCTCTCCGACCTTCACAAAAAAAGTTATTCAAGAATATCTCTTTCTCCTATGTGCTTTCATCCCTAACCCTAACCCTTCCGAAAGTCGGAGAAGCTCAAGGATGGTACCGATCGATGCGCGCTACCCCATTTAGTGGGGGTAGAGCCTACTTGCAAGTCTCTCCGACCTTCACAAAAAAAGTTATTCAAGAATATCTCCTCAGATTTGGGGGAATTTCGTCGGTCGACCTCTTCCGAAGGTCGTACAAGCTCGGGGATGGTACCAATCGATCCGCAGGACCCAAATTAGTCCAGATGCAACCACTTTCCAAGTCTCTCCGACCTTCACAAAAAAAGTTATTCAAGAATATCTCTTTCTCCTATGTGCTTTCATCCCTAACCCTAACCCTAACCCTTCCGAAAGTCGGAGAAGCTCAAGGATGGTACCGATCGATGCGCGCTACCCCATTTAGTGGGGGTAGAGCCTACTTGCAAGTCTCTCCGACCTTCACAAAAAAAGTTATTCAAGAATATCTCTTTCTCCTATGTGCTTTCATCCCTAACCCTAACCCTAACCCTTCCGAAAGTCGGAGAAGCTCAAGGATGGTACCGATCGATGCGCGCAACCCCATTTAGTGGGGGTAGAGCCTACTTGCAAGTCTCTCCGACCTTCACAAAAAAAGTTATTCAAGAATATCTCCTCAGATTTGGGGGAATTTCGTCGGTCGACCTCTTCCGAAGGTCGTACAAGCTCGGGGATGGTACCAATCGATCCGCAGGACCCAAATTAGTCCAGATGCAACCACTTTCCAAGTCTCTCCGACCTTCACAAAAAAAGTTATTCAAGAATATCTCTTTCTCCTATGTGCTTTCATCCCTAACCCTAACCCTAACCCTTCCGAAAGTCGGAGAAGCTCAAGGATGGTACCGATCGATGCGCGCTACCCCATTTAGTGGGGGTAGAGCCTACTTGCAAGTTTCTCCGACCTTCACAAAAAAAGTTATTCAAGAATATCTCCTCAGATTTGGGGGAATTTCGTCGGTCGACCTCTTCCAAAGGTCGTACAAGCTCGGGGATGGTACCAATCGATCCGCAGGACCCAAATTAGTCCAGATGCAACCACTTTCCAAGTCTCTCCGACCTTCACAAAAAAAGTTATTCAAGAATATCTCTTTCTCCTATGTGCTTTCATCCCTAACCCTAACCCTAACCCTTCCGAAAGTCGGAGAAGCTCAAGGATGGTACCGATCGATGCGCGCTACCCCATTTAGTGGGGGTAGAGCCTACTTGCAAGTCTCTCCGACCTTCACAAAAAAAGTTATTCAAGAATATCTCTTTCTCCTATGTGCTTTCATCCCTAACCCTAACCCTAACCCTTCCGAAAGTCGGAGAAGCTCAAGGATGGTACCGATCGATGCGCGCTACCCCATTTAGTGGGGGTAGAGCCTACTTGCAAGTCTCTCCGACCTTCACAAAAAAAGTTATTCAAGAATATCTCTTTCTCCTATGTGCTTTCATCCCTAACCCTAACCCTAACCCTTCCGAAAGTCGGAGAAGCTCAAGGATGGTACCGATCGATGCGCGCTACCCCATTTAGTGGGGGTAGAGCCTACTTGCAAGTCTCTCCGACCTTCACAAAAAAAGTTATTCAAGAATATCTCTTTCTCCTATGTGCTTTCATCCCTAACCCTAACCCTAACCCTTCCGAAAGTCGGAGAAGCTCAAGGATGGTACTGATCGATGCGCGCAACCCCATTTAGTGGGGGTAGAGCCTACTTGCAAGTCTCTCCGACCTTCACAAAAAAAGTTATTCAAGAATATCTCTTTCTCCTATGTGCTTTCATCCCTAACCCTAACCCTAACCCTTCCGAAAGTCGGAGAAGCTCAAGGATGGTACCGATCGATGCGCGCAACCCCATTTAGTGGGGGTAGAGCCTACTTGCAAGTCTCTCCGACCTTCACAAAAAAAGTTATTCAAGAATATCTCCTCAGATTTGGGGGAATTTCGTCGGTCGACCTCTTCCGAAGGTCGTACAAGCTCGGGGATGGTACCAATCGATCCGCAGGACCCAAATTAGTCCAGATGCAACCACTTTCCAAGTCTCTCCGACCTTCACAAAAAAAGTTATTCAAGAATATCTCTTTCTCCTATGTGCTTTCATCCCTAACCCTAACCCTAACCCTTCCGAAAGTCGGAGAAGCTCAAGGATGGTACCGATCGATGCGCGCTACCCCATTTAGTGGGGGTAGAGCCTACTTGCAAGTTTCTCCGACCTTCACAAAAAAAGTTATTCAAGAATATCTCCTCAGATTTGGGGGAATTTCGTCGGTCGACCTCTTCCGAAGGTCGTACAAGCTCGGGGATGGTACCAATCGATCCGCAGGACCCAAATTAGTCCAGATGCAACCACTTTCCAAGTCTCTCCGACCTTCACAAAAAAAGTTATTCAAGAATATCTCTTTCTCCTATGTGCTTTCATCCCTAACCCTAACCCTAACCCTTCCGAAAGTCGGAGAAGCTCAAGGATGGTACCGATCGATGCGCGCTACCCCATTTAGTGGGGGTAGAGCCTACTTGCAAGTCTCTCCGACCTTCACAAAAAAAGTTATTCAAGAATATCTCTTTCTCCTATGTGCTTTCATCCCTAACCCTAACCCTAACCCTTCCGAAAGTCGGAGAAGCTCAAGGATGGTACCGATCGATGCGCGCTACCCCATTTAGTGGGGGTAGAGCCTACTTGCAAGTCTCTCCGACCTTCACAAAAAAAGTTATTCAAGAATATCTCTTTCTCCTATGTGCTTTCATCCCTAACCCTAACCCTAACCCTTCCGAAAGTCGGAGAAGCTCAAGGATGGTACCGATCGATGCGCGCAACCCCATTTAGTGGGGGTAGAGCCTACTTGCAAGTCTCTCCGACCTTCACAAAAAAAGTTATTCAAGAATATCTCTTTCTCCTATGTGCTTTCATCCCTAACCCTAACCCTTCCGAAAGTCGGAGAAGCTCAAGGATGGTACCGATCGATGCGCGCTACCCCATTTAGTGGGGGTAGAGCCTACTTGCAAGTCTCTCCGACCTTCACAAAAAAAGTTATTCAAGAATATCTCTTTCTCCTATGTGCTTTCATCCCTAACCCTAACCCTAACCCTTCCGAAAGTCGGAAAAGCTCAAGGATGGTACTGATCGATGCGCGCAACCCCATTTAGTGGGGGTAGAGCCTACTTGCAAGTCTCTCCGACCTTCACAAAAAAAGTTATTCAAGAATATCTCCTCAGATTTGGGGGAATTTCGTCGGTCGACCTCTTCCGAAGGTCGTACAAGCTCGGGGATGGTACCAATCGATCCGCAGGACCCAAATTAGTCCAGATGCAACCACTTTCCAAGTCTCTCCGACCTTCACAAAAAAAGTTATTCAAGAATATCTCTTTCTCCTATGTGCTTTCATCCCTAACCCTAACCCTAACCCTTCCGAAAGTCGGAGAAGCTCAAGGATGGTACCGATCGATGCGCGCTACCCCATTTAGTGGGGGTAGAGCCTACTTGCAAGTCTCTCCGACCTTCACAAAAAAAGTTATTCAAGAATATCTCTTTCTCCTATGTGCTTTCATCCCTAACCCTAACCCTAACCCTAACCCTTCCGAAAGTCGGAGAAGCTCAAGGATGGTACCGATCGATGCGCGCAACCCCATTTAGTGGGGGTAGAGCCTACTTGCAAGTCTCTCCGACCTTCACAAAAAAAGTTATTCAAGAATATCTCCTCAGATTTGGGGGAATTTCGTCGGTCGACCTCTCCCGAAGGTCGTACAAGCTCGGGGATGGTACCAATCGATCCGCAGGACCCAAATTAGTCCAGATGCAACCACTTTCCAAGTCTCTCCGACCTTCACAAAAAAAGTTATTCAAGAATATCTCTTTCTCCTATGTGCTTTCATCCCTAACCCTAACCCTAACCCTTCCGAAAGTCGGAGAAGCTCAAGGATGGTACCGATCGATGTGCGCTACCCCATTTAGTGGGGGTAGAGCCTACTTGCAAGTTTCTCCGACCTTCACAAAAAAAGTTATTCAAGAATATCTCCTCAGATTTGGGGGAATTTCGTCGGTCGACCTCTTCCAAAGGTCGTACAAGCTCGGGGATGGTACCAATCGATCCGCAGGACCCAAATTAGTCCAGATGCAACCACTTTCCAAGTCTCTCCGACCTTCACAAAAAAAGTTATTCAAGAATATCTCTTTCTCCTATGTGCTTTCATCCCTAACCCTAACCCTAACCCTTCCGAAAGTCGGAGAAGCTCAAGGATGGTACCGATCGATGCGCGCTACCCCATTTAGTGGGGGTAGAGCCTACTTGCAAGTCTCTCCGACCTTCACAAAAAAAGTTATTCAAGAATATCTCTTTCTCCTATGTGCTTTCATCCCTAACCCTAACCCTAACCCTTCCGAAAGTCGGAGAAGCTCAAGGATGGTACCGATCGATGCGCGCTACCCCATTTAGTGGGGGTAGAGCCTACTTGCAAGTCTCTCCGACCTTCACAAAAAAAGTTATTCAAGAATATCTCTTTCTCCTATGTGCTTTCATCCCTAACCCTAACCCTTCCGAAAGTCGGAGAAGCTCAAGGATGGTACCGATCGATGCGCGCAACCCCATTTAGTGGGGGTAGAGCCTACTTGCAAGTCTCTCCGACCTTCACAAAAAAAGTTATTCAAGAATATCTCTTTCTCCTATGTGCTTTCATCCCTAACCCTAACCCTTCCGAAAGTCGGAGAAGCTCAAGGATGGTACCGATCGATGCGCGCTACCCCATTTAGTGGGGGTAGAGCCTACTTGCAAGTCTCTCCGACCTTCACAAAAAAAGTTATTCAAGAATATCTCTTTCTCCTATGTGCTTTCATCCCTAACCCTAACCCTAACCCTTCCGAAAGTCGGAGAAGCTCAAGGATGGTACCGATCGATGCGCGCTACCCCATTTAGTGGGGGTAGAGCCTACTTGCAAGTCTCTCCGACCTTCACAAAAAAAGTTATTCAAGAATATCTCTTTCTCCTATGTGCTTTCATCCCTAACCCTAACCCTAACCCTTCCGAAAGTCGGAGAAGCTCAAGGATGGTACTGATCGATGCGCGCAACCCCATTTAGTGGGGGTAGAGCCTACTTGCAAGTCTCTCCGACCTTCACAAAAAAAGTTATTCAAGAATATCTCCTCAGATTTGGGGGAATTTCGTCGGTCGACCTCTTCCGAAGGTCGTACAAGCTCGGGGATGGTACCAATCGATCCGCAGGACCCAAATTAGTTCAGATGCAACCACTTTCCAAGTCTCTCCGACCTTCACAAAAAAAGTTATTCAAGAATATCTCTTTCTCCTATGTGCTTTCATCCCTAACCCTAACCCTAACCCTTCCGAAAGTCGGAGAAGCTCAAGGATGGTACCGATCGATGCGCGCTACCCCATTTAGTGGGGGTAGAGCCTACTTGCAAGTCTCTCCGACCTTCACAAAAAAAGTTATTCAAGAATATCTCTTTCTCCTATGTGCTTTCATCCCTAACCCTAACCCTAACCCTTCCGAAAGTCGGAGAAGCTCAAGGATGGTACCGATCGATGCGCGCTACCCCATTTAGTGGGGGTAGAGCCTACTTGCAAGTCTCTCCGACCTTCACAAAAAAAGTTATTCAAGAATATCTCCTCAGATTTGGGGGAATTTCGTCGGTCGACCTCTTCCGAAGGTCGTACAAGCTCGGGGATGGTACCAATCGATCCGCAGGACCCAAATTAGTCCAGATGCAACCACTTTCCAAGTCTCTCCGACCTTCACAAAAACAGTTATTCAAGAATATCTCTTTCTCCTATGTGCTTTCATCCCTAACCCTAACCCTAACCCTTCCGAAAGTCGGAGAAGCTCAAGGATGGTACCGATCGATGCGCGCTACCCCATTTAGTGGGGGTAGAGCCTACTTGCAAGTCTCTCCGACCTTCACAAAAAAAGTTATTCAAGAATATCTCTTTCTCCTATGTGCTTTCATCCCTAACCCTAACCCTAACCCTTCCGAAAGTCGGAGAAGCTCAACGATGGTACCGATCGATGCGCGCTACCCCATTTAGTGGGGGTAGAGCCTACTTGCAAGTCTCTCCGACCTTCACAAAAAAAGTTATTCAAGAATATCTCTTTCTCCTATGTGCTTTCATCCCTAACCCTAACCCTAACCCTTCCGAAAGTCGGAGAAGCTCAAGGATGGTACCGATCGGTGCGCGCTACTCCATTTAGTGGGGGTAGAGCCTACTTGCAAGTCTCTCCGACCTTCACAAAAAAAGTTATTCAAGAATATCTCTTTCTCCTATGTGCTTTCATCCCTAACCCTAACCCTAACCCTTCCGAAAGTCGGAGAAGCTCAAGGATGGTACCGATCGATGCGCGCTACCCCATTTAGTGGGGGTAGAGCCTACTTGCAAGTCTCTCCGACCTTCACAAAAAAAGTTATTCAAGAATATCTCTTTCTCCTATGTGCTTTCATCCCTAACCCTAACCCTAACCCTTCCGAAAGTCGGAGAAGCTCAAGGATGGTACCGATCGATG
Source organism: Limanda limanda (assembly GCF_963576545.1). Classification (NCBI taxonomy): domain Eukaryota; kingdom Metazoa; phylum Chordata; class Actinopteri; order Pleuronectiformes; family Pleuronectidae; genus Limanda; species Limanda limanda. Next base: position 145,293 of record NW_026870528.1, read on the forward strand.
CGCGCAACCCCATTTAGTGGGGGTAGAGCCTACTTGCAAGTCTCTCCGACCTTCACAAAAAAAGTTATTCAAGAATATCTCCTCAGATTTGGGGGAATTTCGTCGGTCGACCTCTTCCGAAGGTCGTACAAGCTCGGGGATGGTACCAATCGATCTGCAGGACCCAAATTAGTCCAGATGCAACCACTTTCCAAGTCTCTCCGACCTTCACAAAAAAAGTTATTCAAGAATATCTCTTTCTCCTATGTGCTTTCATCCCTAACCCTAACCCTAACCCTTCCGAAAGTCGGAGAAGCTCAAGGATGGTACCGATCGATGCGCGCTACCCCATTTAGTGGGGGTAGAGCCTACTTGCAAGTTTCTCCGACCTTCACAAAAAAAGTTATTCAAGAATATCTCCTCAGATTTGGGGGAATTTCGTCGGTCGACCTCTTCCGAAGGTCGTACAAGCTCGGGGATGGTACCAATCGATCCGCAGGACCCAAATTAGTCCAGATGCAACCACTTTCCAAGTCTCTCCGACCTTCACAAAAAAAGTTATTCAAGAATATCTCTTTCTCCTATGTGCTTTCATCCCTAACCCTAACCCTAACCCTTCCGAAAGTCGGAGAAGCTCAAGGATGGTACCGATCGATGCGCGCTACCCCATTTAGTGGGGGTAGAGCCTACTTGCAAGTCTCTCCGACCTTCACAAAAAAAGTTATTCAAGAATATCTCTTTCTCCTATGTGCTTTCATCCCTAACCCTAACCCTAACCCTTCCGAAAGTCGGAGAAGCTCAAGGATGGTACCGATCGATGCGCGCTACCCCATTTAGTGGGGGTAGAGCCTACTTGCAAGTCTCTCCGACCTTCACAAAAAAAGTTATTCAAGAATATCTCTTTCTCCTATGTGCTTTCATCCCTAACCCTAACCCTAACCCTTCCGAAAGTCGGAGAAGCTCAAGGATGGTACCGATCGATGCGCGCAACCCCATTTAGTGGGGGTAGAGCCTACTTGCAAGTCTCTCCGACCTTCACAAAAAAAGTTATTCAAGAATATCTCTTTCTCCTATGTGCTTTCATCCCTAACCCTAACCCTTCCGAAAGTCGGAGAAGCTCAAGGATGGTACCGATCGATGCGCGCTACCCCATTTAGTGGGGGTAGAGCCTACTTGCAAGTCTCTCCGACCTTCACAAAAAAAGTTATTCAAGAATATCTCTTTCTCCTATGTGCTTTCATCCCTAACCCTAACCCTAACCCTTCCGAAAGTCGGAGAAGCTCAAAGATGGTACCGATCGATGCGCGCTACCCCATTTAGTGGGGGTAGAGCCTACTTGCAAGTCTCTCCGACCTTCACAAAAAAAGTTATTCAAGAATATCTCTTTCTCCTATGTGCTTTCATCCCTAACCCTAACCCTAACCCTTCCGAAAGTCGGAGAAGCTCAAGGATGGTACTGATCGATGCGCGCAACCCCATTTAGTGGGGGTAGAGCCTACTTGCAAGTCTCTCCGACCTTCACAAAAAAAGTTATTCAAGAATATCTCCTCAGATTTGGGGGAATTTCGTCGGTCGACCTCTTCCGAAGGTCGTACAAGCTCGGGGATGGTACCAATCGATCCGCAGGACCCAAATTAGTCCAGATGCAACCACTTTCCAAGTCTCTCCGACCTTCACAAAAAAAGTTATTCAAGAATATCTCTTTCTCCTATGTGCTTTCATCCCTAACCCTAACCCTAACCCTTCCGAAAGTCGGAGAAGCTCAAGGATGGTACCGATCGATGCGCGCTACCCCATTTAGTGGGGGTAGAGCCTACTTGCAAGTCTCTCCGACCTTCACAAAAAAAGTTATTCAAGAATATCTCTTTCTCCTATGTGCTTTCATCCCTAACCCTAACCCTAACCCTTCCGAAAGTCGGAGAAGCTCAAGGATGGTACCGATCGATGCGCGCTACCCCATTTAGTGGGGGTAGAGCCTACTTGCAAGTCTCTCCGACCTTCACAAAAAAAGTTATTCAAGAATATCTCTTTCTCCTATGTGCTTTCATCCCTAACCCTAACCCTAACCCTTCCGAAAGTCGGAGAAGCTCAAGGATGGTACCGATCGATGCGCGCAACCCCATTTAGTGGGGGTAGAGCCTACTTGCAAGTCTCTCCGACCTTCACAAAAAAAGTTATTCAAGAATATCTCCTCAGATTTGGGGGAATTTCGTCGGTCGACCTCTTCCGAAGGTCGTACAAGCTCGGGGATGGTACCAATCGATCCGCAGGACCCAAATTAGTCCAGATGCAACCACTTTCCAAGTCTCTCCGACCTTCACAAAAAAAGTTATTCAAGAATATCTCTTTCTCCTATGTGCTTTCATCCCTAACCCTAACCCTAACCCTTCCGAAAGTCGGAGAAGCTCAAGGATGGTACCGATCGATGCGCGCTACCCCATTTAGTGGGGGTAGAGCCTACTTGCAAGTTTCTCCGACCTTCACAAAAAAAGTTATTCAAGAATATCTCCTCAGATTTGGGGGAATTTCGTCGGTCGACCTCTTCCGAAGGTCGTACAAGCTCGGGGATGGTACCAATCGATCCGCAGGACCCAAATTAGTCCAGATGCAACCACTTTCCAAGTCTCTCCGACCTTCACAAAAAAAGTTATTCAAGAATATCTCTTTCTCCTATGTGCTTTCATCCCTAACCCTAACCCTAACCCTTCCGAAAGTCGGAGAAGCTCAAGGATGGTACCGATCGATGCGCGCTACCCCATTTAGTGGGGGTAGAGCCTACTTGCAAGTCTCTCCGACCTTCACAAAAAAAGTTATTCAAGAATATCTCTTTCTCCTATGTGCTTTCATCCCTAACCCTAACCCTAACCCTTCCGAAAGTCGGAGAAGCTCAAGGATGGTACCGATCGATGCGCGCTACCCCATTTAGTGGGGGTAGAGCCTACTTGCAAGTCTCTCCGACCTTCACAAAAAAAGTTATTCAAGAATATCTCTTTCTCCTATGTGCTTTCATCCCTAACCCTAACCCTAACCCTTCCGAAAGTCGGAGAAGCTCAAGGATGGTACCGATCGATGCGCGCAACCCCATTTAGTGGGGGTAGAGCCTACTTGCAAGTCTCTCCGACCTTCACAAAAAAAGTTATTCAAGAATATCTCTTTCTCCTATGTGCTTTCATCCCTAACCCTAACCCTTCCGAAAGTCGGAGAAGCTCAAGGATGGTACCGATCGATGCGCGCTACCCCATTTAGTGGGGGTAGAGCCTACTTGCAAGTCTCTCCGACCTTCACAAAAAAAGTTATTCAAGAATATCTCTTTCTCCTATGTGCTTTCATCCCTAACCCTAACCCTAACCCTTCCGAAAGTCGGAGAAGCTCAAGGATGGTACTGATCGATGCGCGCAACCCCATTTAGTGGGGGTAGAGCCTACTTGCAAGTCTCTCCGACCTTCACAAAAAAAGTTATTCAAGAATATCTCCTCAGATTTGGGGGAATTTCGTCGGTCGACCTCTTCCGAAGGTCGTACAAGCTCGGGGATGGTACCAATCGATCCGCAGGACCCAAATTAGTCCAGATGCAACCACTTTCCAAGTCTCTCCGACCTTCACAAAAAAAGTTATTCAAGAATATCTCTTTCTCCTATGTGCTTTCATCCCTAACCCTAACCCTAACCCTTCCGAAAGTCGGAGAAGCTCAAGGATGGTACCGATCGATGCGCGCTACCCCATTTAGTGGGGGTAGAGCCTACTTGCAAGTCTCTCCGACCTTCACAAAAAAAGTTATTCAAGAATATCTCTTTCTCCTATGTGCTTTCATCCCTAACCCTAACCCTAACCCTTCCGAAAGTCGGAGAAGCTCAAGGATGGTACCGATCGATGCGCGCAACCCCATTTAGTGGGGGTAGAGCCTACTTGCAAGTCTCTCCGACCTTCACAAAAAAAGTTATTCAAGAATATCTCCTCAGATTTGGGGGAATTTCGTCGGTCGACCTCTCCCGAAGGTCGTACAAGCTCGGGGATGGTACCAATCGATCCGCAGGACCCAAATTAGTCCAGATGCAACCACTTTCCAAGTCTCTCCGACCTTCACAAAAAAAGTTATTCAAGAATATCTCTTTCTCCTATGTGCTTTCATCCCTAACCCTAACCCTAACCCTTCCGAAAGTCGGAGAAGCTCAAGGATGGTACCGATCGATGCGCGCTACCCCATTTAGTGGGGGTAGAGCCTACTTGCAAGTTTCTCCGACCTTCACAAAAAAAGTTATTCAAGAATATCTCCTCAGATTTGGGGGAATTTCGTCGGTCGACCTCTTCCAAAGGTCGTACAAGCTCGGGGATGGTACCAATCGATCCGCAGGACCCAAATTAGTCCAGATGCAACCACTTTCCAAGTCTCTCCGACCTTCACAAAAAAAGTTATTCAAGAATATCTCTTTCTCCTATGTGCTTTCATCCCTAACCCTAACCCTAACCCTTCCGAAAGTCGGAGAAGCTCAAGGATGGTACCGATCGATGCGCGCTACCCCATTTAGTGGGGGTAGAGCCTACTTGCAAGTCTCTCCGACCTTCACAAAAAAAGTTATTCAAGAATATCTCTTTCTCCTATGTGCTTTCATCCCTAACCCTAACCCTAACCCTTCCGAAAGTCGGAGAAGCTCAAGGATGGTACCGATCGATGCGCGCTACCCCATTTAGTGGGGGTAGAGCCTACTTGCAAGTCTCTCCGACCTTCACAAAAAAAGTTATTCAAGAATATCTCTTTCTCCTATGTGCTTTCATCCCTAACCCTAACCCTTCCGAAAGTCGGAGAAGCTCAAGGATGGTACCGATCGATGCGCGCAACCCCATTTAGTGGGGGTAGAGCCTACTTGCAAGTCTCTCCGACCTTCACAAAAAAAGTTATTCAAGAATATCTCTTTCTCCTATGTGCTTTCATCCCTAACCCTAACCCTTCCGAAAGTCGGAGAAGCTCAAGGATGGTACCGATCGATGCGCGCTACCCCATTTAGTGGGGGTAGAGCCTACTTGCAAGTCTCTCCGACCTTCACAAAAAAAGTTATTCAAGAATATCTCCTCAGATTTGGGGGAATTTCGTCGGTCGACCTCTTCCGAAGGTCGTACAAGCTCGGGGATGGTACCAATCGATCCGCAGGACCCAAATTAGTCCAGATGCAACCACTTTCCAAGTCTCTCCGACCTTCACAAAAAAAGTTATTCAAGAATATCTCTTTCTCCTATGTGCTTTCATCCCTAACCCTAACCCTAACCCTTCCGAAAGTCGGAGAAGCTCAAGGATGGTACCGATCGATGCGCGCTACCCCATTTAGTGGGGGTAGAGCCTACTTGCAAGTCTCTCCGACCTTCACAAAAAAAGTTATTCAAGAATATCTCTTTCTCCTATGTGCTTTCATCCCTAACCCTAACCCTAACCCTTCCGAAAGTCGGAGAAGCTCAAGGATGGTACCGATCGATGCGCGCAACCCCATTTAGTGGGGGTAGAGCCTACTTGCAAGTCTCTCCGACCTTCACAAAAAAAGTTATTCAAGAATATCTCCTCAGATTTGGGGGAATTTCGTCGGTCGACCTCTTCCGAAGGTCGTACAAGCTCGGGGATGGTACCAATCGATCCGCAGGACCCAAATTAGTCCAGATGCAACCACTTTCCAAGTCTCTCCGACCTTCACAAAAAAAGTTATTCAAGAATATCTCTTTCTCCTATGTGCTTTCATCCCTAACCCTAACCCTAACCCTTCCGAAAGTCGGAGAAGCTCAAGGATGGTACCGATCGATGCGCGCTACCCCATTTAGTGGGGGTAGAGCCTACTTGCAAGTTTCTCCGACCTTCACAAAAAAAGTTATTCAAGAATATCTCCTCAGATTTGGGGGAATTTCGTCGGTCGACCTCTTCCAAAGGTCGTACAAGCTCGGGGATGGTACCAATCGATCCGCAGGACCCAAATTAGTCCAGATGCAACCACTTTCCAAGTCTCTCCGACCTTCACAAAAAAAGTTATTCAAGAATATCTCTTTCTCCTATGTGCTTTCATCCCTAACCCTAACCCTAACCCTTCCGAAAGTCGGAGAAGCTCAAGGATGGTACCGATCGATGCGCGCTACCCCATTTAGTGGGGGTAGAGCCTACTTGCAAGTCTCTCCGACCTTCACAAAAAAAGTTATTCAAGAATATCTCTTTCTCCTATGTGCTTTCATCCCTAACCCTAACCCTAACCCTTCCGAAAGTCGGAGAAGCTCAAGGATGGTACCGATCGATGCGCGCTACCCCATTTAGTGGGGGTAGAGCCTACTTGCAAGTCTCTCCGACCTTCACAAAAAAAGTTATTCAAGAATATCTCTTTCTCCTATGTGCTTTCATCCCTAACCCTAACCCTAACCCTTCCGAAAGTCGGAGAAGCTCAAGGATGGTACCGATCGATGCGCGCTACCCCATTTAGTGGGGGTAGAGCCTACTTGCAAGTCTCTCCGACCTTCACAAAAAAAGTTATTCAAGAATATCTCTTTCTCCTATGTGCTTTCATCCCTAACCCTAACCCTAACCCTTCCGAAAGTCGGAGAAGCTCAAGGATGGTACTGATCGATGCGCGCAACCCCATTTAGTGGGGGTAGAGCCTACTTGCAAGTCTCTCCGACCTTCACAAAAAAAGTTATTCAAGAATATCTCTTTCTCCTATGTGCTTTCATCCCTAACCCTAACCCTAACCCTTCCGAAAGTCGGAGAAGCTCAAGGATGGTACCGATCGATGCGCGCTACCCCATTTAGTGGGGGTAGAGCCTACTTGCAAGTCTCTCCGACCTTCACAAAAAAAGTTATTCAAGAATATCTCTTTCTCCTATGTGCTTTCATCCCTAACCCTAACCCTAACCCTTCCGAAAGTCGGAGAAGCTCAAAGATGGTACCGATCGATGCGCGCTACCCCATTTAGTGGGGGTAGAGCCTACTTGCAAGTCTCTCCGACCTTCACAAAAAAAGTTATTCAAGAATATCTCTTTCTCCTATGTGCTTTCATCCCTAACCCTAACCCTTCCGAAAGTCGGAGAAGCTCAAGGATGGTACCGATCGATGCGCGCTACCCCATTTAGTGGGGGTAGAGCCTACTTGCAAGTCTCTCCGACCTTCACAAAAAAAGTTATTCAAGAATATCTCCTCAGATTTGGGGGAATTTCGTCGGTCGACCTCTTCCGAAGGTCGTACAAGCTCGGGGATGGTACCAATCGATCCGCAGGACCCAAATTAGTCCAGATGCAACCACTTTCCAAGTCTCTCCGACCTTCACAAAAAAAGTTATTCAAGAATATCTCTTTCTCCTATGTGCTTTCATCCCTAACCCTAACCCTAACCCTTCCGAAAGTCGGAGAAGCTCAAGGATGGTACCGATCGATGCGCGCTACCCCATTTAGTGGGGGTAGAGCCTACTTGCAAGTCTCTCCGACCTTCACAAAAAAAGTTATTCAAGAATATCTCTTTCTCCTATGTGCTTTCATCCCTAACCCTAACCCTAACCCTTCCGAAAGTCGGAGAAGCTCAAGGATGGTACCGATCGATGCGCGCAACCCCATTTAGTGGGGGTAGAGCCTACTTGCAAGTCTCTCCGACCTTCACAAAAAAAGTTATTCAAGAATATCTCCTCAGATTTGGGGGAATTTCGTCGGTCGACCTCTTCCGAAGGTCGTACAAGCTCGGGGATGGTACCAATCGATCCGCAGGACCCAAATTAGTCCAGATGCAACCACTTTCCAAGTCTCTCCGACCTTCACAAAAAAAGTTATTCAAGAATATCTCTTTCTCCTATGTGCTTTCATCCCTAACCCTAACCCTAACCCTTCCGAAAGTCGGAGAAGCTCAAGGATGGTACCGATCGATGCGCGCTACCCCATTTAGTGGGGGTAGAGCCTACTTGCAAGTTTCTCCGACCTTCACAAAAAAAGTTATTCAAGAATATCTCCTCAGATTTGGGGGAATTTCGTCGGTCGACCTCTTCCAAAGGTCGTACAAGCTCGGGGATGGTACCAATCGATCCGCAGGACCCAAATTAGTCCAGATGCAACCACTTTCCAAGTCTCTCCGACCTTCACAAAAAAAGTTATTCAAGAATATCTCTTTCTCCTATGTGCTTTCATCCCTAACCCTAACCCTAACCCTTCCGAAAGTCGGAGAAGCTCAAGGATGGTACCGATCGATGCGCGCTACCCCATTTAGTGGGGGTAGAGCCTACTTGCAAGTCTCTCCGACCTTCACAAAAAAAGTTATTCAAGAATATCTCTTTCTCCTATGTGCTTTCATCCCTAACCCTAACCCTAACCCTTCCGAAAGTCGGAGAAGCTCAAGGATGGTACCGATCGATGCGCGCTACCCCATTTAGTGGGGGTAGAGCCTACTTGCAAGTCTCTCCGACCTTCACAAAAAAAGTTATTCAAGAATATCTCTTTCTCCTATGTGCTTTCATCCCTAACCCTAACCCTAACCCTTCCGAAAGTCGGAGAAGCTCAAGGATGGTACCGATCGATGCGCGCTACCCCATTTAGTGGGGGTAGAGCCTACTTGCAAGTCTCTCCGACCTTCACAAAAAAAGTTATTCAAGAATATCTCTTTCTCCTATGTGCTTTCATCCCTAACCCTAACCCTAACCCTTCCGAAAGTCGGAGAAGCTCAAGGATGGTACTGATCGATGCGCGCAACCCCATTTAGTGGGGGTAGAGCCTACTTGCAAGTCTCTCCGACCTTCACAAAAAAAGTTATTCAAGAATATCTCTTTCTCCTATGTGCTTTCATCCCTAACCCTAACCCTAACCCTTCCGAAAGTCGGAGAAGCTCAAGGATGGTACCGATCGATGCGCGCAACCCCATTTAGTGGGGGTAGAGCCTACTTGCAAGTCTCTCCGACCTTCACAAAAAAAGTTATTCAAGAATATCTCCTCAGATTTGGGGGAATTTCGTCGGTCGACCTCTTCCGAAGGTCGTACAAGCTCGGGGATGGTACCAATCGATCCGCAGGACCCAAATTAGTCCAGATGCAACCACTTTCCAAGTCTCTCCGACCTTCACAAAAAAAGTTATTCAAGAATATCTCTTTCTCCTATGTGCTTTCATCCCTAACCCTAACCCTAACCCTTCCGAAAGTCGGAGAAGCTCAAGGATGGTACCGATCGATGCGCGCTACCCCATTTAGTGGGGGTAGAGCCTACTTGCAAGTTTCTCCGACCTTCACAAAAAAAGTTATTCAAGAATATCTCCTCAGATTTGGGGGAATTTCGTCGGTCGACCTCTTCCGAAGGTCGTACAAGCTCGGGGATGGTACCAATCGATCCGCAGGACCCAAATTAGTCCAGATGCAACCACTTTCCAAGTCTCTCCGACCTTCACAAAAAAAGTTATTCAAGAATATCTCTTTCTCCTATGTGCTTTCATCCCTAACCCTAACCCTAACCCTTCCGAAAGTCGGAGAAGCTCAAGGATGGTACCGATCGATGCGCGCTACCCCATTTAGTGGGGGTAGAGCCTACTTGCAAGTCTCTCCGACCTTCACAAAAAAAGTTATTCAAGAATATCTCTTTCTCCTATGTGCTTTCATCCCTAACCCTAACCCTAACCCTTCCGAAAGTCGGAGAAGCTCAAGGATGGTACCGATCGATGCGCGCTACCCCATTTAGTGGGGGTAGAGCCTACTTGCAAGTCTCTCCGACCTTCACAAAAAAAGTTATTCAAGAATATCTCTTTCTCCTATGTGCTTTCATCCCTAACCCTAACCCTAACCCTTCCGAAAGTCGGAGAAGCTCAAGGATGGTACCGATCGATGCGCGCAACCCCATTTAGTGGGGGTAGAGCCTACTTGCAAGTCTCTCCGACCTTCACAAAAAAAGTTATTCAAGAATATCTCTTTCTCCTATGTGCTTTCATCCCTAACCCTAACCCTTCCGAAAGTCGGAGAAGCTCAAGGATGGTACCGATCGATGCGCGCTACCCCATTTAGTGGGGGTAGAGCCTACTTGCAAGTCTCTCCGACCTTCACAAAAAAAGTTATTCAAGAATATCTCTTTCTCCTATGTGCTTTCATCCCTAACCCTAACCCTAACCCTTCCGAAAGTCGGAAAAGCTCAAGGATGGTACTGATCGATGCGCGCAACCCCATTTAGTGGGGGTAGAGCCTACTTGCAAGTCTCTCCGACCTTCACAAAAAAAGTTATTCAAGAATATCTCCTCAGATTTGGGGGAATTTCGTCGGTCGACCTCTTCCGAAGGTCGTACAAGCTCGGGGATGGTACCAATCGATCCGCAGGACCCAAATTAGTCCAGATGCAACCACTTTCCAAGTCTCTCCGACCTTCACAAAAAAAGTTATTCAAGAATATCTCTTTCTCCTATGTGCTTTCATCCCTAACCCTAACCCTAACCCTTCCGAAAGTCGGAGAAGCTCAAGGATGGTACCGATCGATGCGCGCTACCCCATTTAGTGGGGGTAGAGCCTACTTGCAAGTCTCTCCGACCTTCACAAAAAAAGTTATTCAAGAATATCTCTTTCTCCTATGTGCTTTCATCCCTAACCCTAACCCTAACCCTAACCCTTCCGAAAGTCGGAGAAGCTCAAGGATGGTACCGATCGATGCGCGCAACCCCATTTAGTGGGGGTAGAGCCTACTTGCAAGTCTCTCCGACCTTCACAAAAAAAGTTATTCAAGAATATCTCCTCAGATTTGGGGGAATTTCGTCGGTCGACCTCTCCCGAAGGTCGTACAAGCTCGGGGATGGTACCAATCGATCCGCAGGACCCAAATTAGTCCAGATGCAACCACTTTCCAAGTCTCTCCGACCTTCACAAAAAAAGTTATTCAAGAATATCTCTTTCTCCTATGTGCTTTCATCCCTAACCCTAACCCTAACCCTTCCGAAAGTCGGAGAAGCTCAAGGATGGTACCGATCGATGTGCGCTACCCCATTTAGTGGGGGTAGAGCCTACTTGCAAGTTTCTCCGACCTTCACAAAAAAAGTTATTCAAGAATATCTCCTCAGATTTGGGGGAATTTCGTCGGTCGACCTCTTCCAAAGGTCGTACAAGCTCGGGGATGGTACCAATCGATCCGCAGGACCCAAATTAGTCCAGATGCAACCACTTTCCAAGTCTCTCCGACCTTCACAAAAAAAGTTATTCAAGAATATCTCTTTCTCCTATGTGCTTTCATCCCTAACCCTAACCCTAACCCTTCCGAAAGTCGGAGAAGCTCAAGGATGGTACCGATCGATGCGCGCTACCCCATTTAGTGGGGGTAGAGCCTACTTGCAAGTCTCTCCGACCTTCACAAAAAAAGTTATTCAAGAATATCTCTTTCTCCTATGTGCTTTCATCCCTAACCCTAACCCTAACCCTTCCGAAAGTCGGAGAAGCTCAAGGATGGTACCGATCGATGCGCGCTACCCCATTTAGTGGGGGTAGAGCCTACTTGCAAGTCTCTCCGACCTTCACAAAAAAAGTTATTCAAGAATATCTCTTTCTCCTATGTGCTTTCATCCCTAACCCTAACCCTTCCGAAAGTCGGAGAAGCTCAAGGATGGTACCGATCGATGCGCGCAACCCCATTTAGTGGGGGTAGAGCCTACTTGCAAGTCTCTCCGACCTTCACAAAAAAAGTTATTCAAGAATATCTCTTTCTCCTATGTGCTTTCATCCCTAACCCTAACCCTTCCGAAAGTCGGAGAAGCTCAAGGATGGTACCGATCGATGCGCGCTACCCCATTTAGTGGGGGTAGAGCCTACTTGCAAGTCTCTCCGACCTTCACAAAAAAAGTTATTCAAGAATATCTCCTCAGATTTGGGGGAATTTCGTCGGTCGACCTCTTCCGAAGGTCGTACAAGCTCGGGGATGGTACCAATCGATCCGCAGGACCCAAATTAGTCCAGATGCAACCACTTTCCAAGTCTCTCCGACCTTCACAAAAAAAGTTATTCAAGAATATCTCTTTCTCCTATGTGCTTTCATCCCTAACCCTAACCCTAACCCTTCCGAAAGTCGGAGAAGCTCAAGGATGGTACCGATCGATGCGCGCTACCCCATTTAGTGGGGGTAGAGCCTACTTGCAAGTCTCTCCGACCTTCACAAAAAAAGTTATTCAAGAATATCTCTTTCTCCTATGTGCTTTCATCCCTAACCCTAACCCTAACCCTTCCGAAAGTCGGAGAAGCTCAAGGATGGTACCGATCGATGCGCGCAACCCCATTTAGTGGGGGTAGAGCCTACTTGCAAGTCTCTCCGACCTTCACAAAAAAAATTATTCAAGAATATCTCCTCAGATTTGGGGGAATTTCGTCGGTCGACCTCTTCCGAAGGTCGTACAAGCTCGGGGATGGTACCAATCGATCCGCAGGACCCAAATTAGTCCAGATGCAACCACTTTCCAAGTCTCTCCGACCTTCACAAAAAAAGTTATTCAAGAATATCTCTTTCTCCTATGTGCTTTCATCCCTAACCCTAACCCTTCCGAAAGTCGGAGAAGCTCAAGGATGGTACCGATCGATGCGCGCTACCCCATTTAGTGGGGGTAGAGCCTACTTGCAAGTTTCTCCGACCTTCACAAAAAAAGTTATTCAAGAATATCTCCTCAGATTTGGGGGAATTTCGTCGGTCGACCTCTTCCGAAGGTCGTACAAGCTCGGGGATGGTACCAATCGATCCGCAGGACCCAAATTAGTCCAGATGCAACCACTTTCCAAGTCTCTCCGACCTTCACAAAAAAAGTTATTCAAGAATATCTCTTTCTCCTATGTGCTTTCATCCCTAACCCTAACCCTAACCCTTCCGAAAGTCGGAGAAGCTCAAGGATGGTACCGATCGATGCGCGCTACCCCATTTAGTGGGGGTAGAGCCTACTTGCAAGTCTCTCCGACCTTCACAAAAAAAGTTATTCAAGAATATCTCTTTCTCCTATGTGCTTTCATCCCTAACCCTAACCCTAACCCTTCCGAAAGTCGGAGAAGCTCAAGGATGGTACCGATCGATGCGCGCTACCCCATTTAGTGGGGGTAGAGCCTACTTGCAAGTCTCTCCGACCTTCACAAAAAAAGTTATTCAAGAATATCTCTTTCTACTATGTGCTTTCATCCCTAACCCTAACCCTAACCCTTCCGAAAGTCGGAGAAGCTCAAGGATGGTACCGATCGATGCGCGCTACCCCATTTAGTGGGGGTAGAGCCTACTTGCAAGTCTCTCCGACCTTCACAAAAAAAGTTATTCAAGAATATCTCTTTCTCCTATGTGCTTTCATCCCTAACCCTAACCCTAACCCTTCCGAAAGTCGGAGAAGCTCAAGGATGGTACTGATCGATGCGCGCAACCCCATTTAGTGGGGGTAGAGCCTACTTGCAAGTCTCTCCGACCTTCACAAAAAAAGTTATTCAAGAATATCTCCTCAGATTTGGGGGAATTTCGTCGGTCGACCTCTTCCGAAGGTCGTACAAGCTCGGGGATGGTACCAATCGATCCGCAGGACCCAAATTAGTCCAGATGCAACCACTTTCCAAGTCTCTCCGACCTTCACAAAAAAAGTTATTCAAGAATATCTCTTTCTCCTATGTGCTTTCATCCCTAACCCTAACCCTAACCCTTCCGAAAGTCGGAGAAGCTCAAGGATGGTACCGATCGATGCGCGCTACCCCATTTAGTGGGGGTAGAGCCTACTTGCAAGTCTCTCCGACCTTCACAAAAAAAGTTATTCAAGAATATCTCTTTCTCCTATGTGCTTTCATCCCTAACCCTAACCCTAACCCTTCCGAAAGTCGGAGAAGCTCAAGGATGGTACCGATCGATGCGCGCTACCCCATTTAGTGGGGGTAGAGCCTACTTGCAAGTCTCTCCGACCTTCACAAAAAAAGTTATTCAAGAATATCTCTTTCTCCTATGTGCTTTCATCCCTAACCCTAACCCTTCCGAAAGTCGGAGAAGCTCAAGGATGGTACCGATCGATGCGCGCTACCCCATTTAGTGGGGGTAGAGCCTACTTGCAAGTCTCTCCGACCTTCACAAAAAAAGTTATTCAAGAATATCTCTTTCTCCTATGTGCTTTCATCCCTAACCCTAACCCTAACCCTTCCGAAAGTCGGAGAAGCTCAAGGATGGTACCGATCGATGCGCGCTACCCCATTTAGTGGGGGTAGAGCCTACTTGCAAGTCTCTCCGACCTTCACAAAAAAAGTTATTCAAGAATATCTCTTTCTCCTATGTGCTTTCATCCCTAACCCTAACCCTAACCCTTCCGAAAGTCGGAGAAGCTCAAGGATGGTACTGATCGATGCGCGCAACCCCATTTAGTGGGGGTAGAGCCTACTTGCAAGTCTCTCCGACCTTCACAAAAAAAGTTATTCAAGAATATCTCCTCAGATTTGGGGGAATTTCGTCGGTCGACCTCTTCCGAAGGTCGTACAAGCTCGGGGATGGTACCAATCGATCCGCAGGACCCAAATTAGTCCAGATGCAACCACTTTCCAAGTCTCTCCGACCTTCACAAAAAAAGTTATTCAAGAATATCTCTTTCTCCTATGTGCTTTCATCCCTAACCCTAACCCTAACCCTTCCGAAAGTCGGAGAAGCTCAAGGATGGTACCGATCGATGTGCGCTACCCCATTTAGTGGGGGTAGAGCCTACTTGCAAGTCTCTCCGACCTTCACAAAAAAAGTTATTCAAGAATATCTCTTTCTCCTATGTGCTTTCATCCCTAACCCTAACCCTAACCCTTCCGAAAGTCGGAGAAGCTCAAGGATGGTACCGATCGATGCGCGCTACCCCATTTAGTGGGGGTAGAGCCTACTTGCAAGTCTCTCCGACCTTCACAAAAAAAGTTATTCAAGAATATCTCCTCAGATTTGGGGGAATTTCGTCGGTCGACCTCTTCCGAAGGTCGTACAAGCTCGGGGATGGTACCAATCGATCCGCAGGACCCAAATTAGTCCAGATGCAACCACTTTCCAAGTCTCTCCGACCTTCACAAAAAAAGTTATTCAAGAATATCTCTTTCTCCTATGTGCTTTCATCCCTAACCCTAACCCTAACCCTTCCGAAAGTCGGAGAAGCTCAAGGATGGTACCGATCGATGCGCGCTACCCCATTTAGTGGGGGTAGAGCCTACTTGCAAGTCTCTCCGACCTTCACAAAAAAAGTTATTCAAGAATATCTCTTTCTCCTATGTGCTTTCATCCCTAACCCTAACCCTAACCCTTCCGAAAGTCGGAGAAGCTCAAGGATGGTACCGATCGATGCGCGCTACCCCATTTAGTGGGGGTAGAGCCTACTTGCAAGTCTCTCCGACCTTCACAAAAAAAGTTATTCAAGAATATCTCTTTCTCCTATGTGCTTTCATCCCTAACCCTAACCCTAACCCTTCCGAAAGTCGGAGAAGCTCAAGGATGGTACCGATCGATGTGCGCTACCCCATTTAGTGGGGGTAGAGCCTACTTGCAAGTCTCTCCGACCTTCACAAAAAAAGTTATTCAAGAATATCTCTTTCTCCTATGTGCTTTCATCCCTAACCCTAACCCTAACCCTTCCGAAAGTCGGAGAAGCTCAAGGATGGTACTGATCGATGCGCGCAACCCCATTTAGTGGGGGTAGAGCCTACTTGCAAGTCTCTCCGACCTTCACAAAAAAAGTTATTCAAGAATATCTCCTCAGATTTGGGGGAATTTCGTCGGTCGACCTCTTCCGAAGGTCGTACAAGCTCGGGGATGGTACCAATCGATCCGCAGGACCCAAATTAGTCCAGATGCAACCACTTTCCAAGTCTCTCCGACCTTCACAAAAAAAGTTATTCAAGAATATCTCTTTCTCCTATGTGCTTTCATCCCTAACCCTAACCCTAACCCTTCCGAAAGTCGGAGAAGCTCAAGGATGGTACCGATCGATGCGCGCTACCCCATTTAGTGGGGGTAGAGCCTACTTGCAAGTCTCTCCGACCTTCACAAAAAAAGTTATTCAAGAATATCTCTTTCTCCTATGTGCTTTCATCCCTAACCCTAACCCTAACCCTTCCGAAAGTCGGAGAAGCTCAAAGATGGTACCGATCGATGCGCGCAACCCCATTTAGTGGGGGTAGAGCCTACTTGCAAGTCTCTCCGACCTTCACAAAAAAAGTTATTCAAGAATATCTCCTCAGATTTGGGGGAATTTCGTCGGTCGACCTCTTCCGAAGGTCGTACAAGCTCGGGGATGGTACCAATCGATCCGCAGGACCCAAATTAGTCCAGATGCAACCACTTTCCAAGTCTCTCCGACCTTCACAAAAAAAGTTATTCAAGAATATCTCTTTCTCCTATGTGCTTTCATCCCTAACCCTAACCCTAACCCTTCCGAAAGTCGGAGAAGCTCAAGGATGGTACCGATCGATGCGCGCTACCCCATTTAGTGGGGGTAGAGCCTACTTGCAAGTTTCTCCGACCTTCATAAAAAAAGTTATTCAAGAATATCTCCTCAGATTTGGGGGAATTTCGTCGGTCGACCTCTTCCGAAGGTCGTACAAGCTCGGGGATGGTACCAATCGATCCGCAGGACCCAAATTAGTCCAGATGCAACCACTTTCCAAGTCTCTCCGACCTTCACAAAAAAAGTTATTCAAGAATATCTCTTTCTCCTATGTGCTTTCATCCCTAACCCTAACCCTAACCCTTCCGAAAGTCGGAGAAGCTCAAGGATGGTACCGATCGATGCGCGCTACCCCATTTAGTGGGGGTAGAGCCTACTTGCAAGTCTCTCCGACCTTCACAAAAAAAGTTATTCAAGAATATCTCTTTCTCCTATGTGCTTTCATCCCTAACCCTAACCCTAACCCTTCCGAAAGTCGGAGAAGCTCAAGGATGGTACTGATCGATGCGCGCAACCCCATTTAGTGGGGGTAGAGCCTACTTGCAAGTCTCTCCGACCTTCACAAAAAAAGTTATTCAAGAATATCTCCTCAGATTTGGGGGAATTTCGTCGGTCGACCTCTTCCGAAGGTCGTACAAGCTCGGGGATGGTACCAATCGATCCGCAGGACCCAAATTAGTCCAGATGCAACCACTTTCCAAGTCTCTCCGACCTTCACAAAAAAAGTTATTCAAGAATATCTCTTTCTCCTATGTGCTTTCATCCCTAACCCTAACCCTAACCCTTCCGAAAGTCGGAGAAGCTCAAGGATGGTACCGATCGATGCGCGCTACCCCATTTAGTGGGGGTAGAGCCTACTTGCAAGTCTCTCCGACCTTCACAAAAAAAGTTATTCAAGAATATCTCTTTCTCCTATGTGCTTTCATCCCTAACCCTAACCCTAACCCTTCCGAAAGTCGGAGAAGCTCAAGGATGGTACCGATCGATGCGCGCAACCCCATTTAGTGGGGGTAGAGCCTACTTGCAAGTCTCTCCGACCTTCACAAAAAAAGTTATTCAAGAATATCTCCTCAGATTTGGGGGAATTTCGTCGGTCGACCTCTTCCGAAGGTCGTACAAGCTCGGGGATGGTACCAATCGATCCGCAGGACCCAAATTAGTCCAGATGCAACCACTTTCCAAGTCTCTCCGACCTTCACAAAAAAAGTTATTCAAGAATATCTCTTTCTCCTATGTGCTTTCATCCCTAACCCTAACCCTAACCCTTCCGAAAGTCGGAGAAGCTCAAGGATGGTACCGATCGATGCGCGCTACCCCATTTAGTGGGGGTAGAGCCTACTTGCAAGTTTCTCCGACCTTCACAAAAAAAGTTATTCAAGAATATCTCCTCAGATTTGGGGGAATTTCGTCGGTCGACCTCTTCCGAAGGTCGTACAAGCTCGGGGATGGTACCAATCGATCCGCAGGACCCAAATTAGTCCAGATGCAACCACTTTCCAAGTCTCTCCGACCTTCACAAAAAAAGTTATTCAAGAATATCTCTTTCTCCTATGTGCTTTCATCCCTAACCCTAACCCTAACCCTTCCGAAAGTCGGAGAAGCTCAAGGATGGTACCGATCGATGCGCGCTACCCCATTTAGTGGGGGTAGAGCCTACTTGCAAGTCTCTCCGACCTTCACAAAAAAAGTTATTCAAGAATATCTCTTTCTCCTATGTGCTTTCATCCCTAACCCTAACCCTAACCCTTCCGAAAGTCGGAGAAGCTCAAGGATGGTACCGATCGATGCGCGCTACCCCATTTAGTGGGGGTAGAGCCTACTTGCAAGTCTCTCCGACCTTCACAAAAAAAGTTATTCAAGAATATCTCTTTCTCCTATGTGCTTTCATCCCTAACCCTAACCCTAACCCTTCCGAAAGTCGGAGAAGCTCAAGGATGGTACCGATCGATGCGCGCAACCCCATTTAGTGGGGGTAGAGCCTACTTGCAAGTCTCTCCGACCTTCACAAAAAAAGTTATTCAAGAATATCTCTTTCTCCTATGTGCTTTCATCCCTAACCCTAACCCTTCCGAAAGTCGGAGAAGCTCAAGGATGGTACCGATCGATGCGCGCTACCCCATTTAGTGGGGGTAGAGCCTACTTGCAAGTCTCTCCGACCTTCACAAAAAAAGTTATTCAAGAATATCTCTTTCTCCTATGTGCTTTCATCCCTAACCCTAACCCTAACCCTTCCGAAAGTCGGAGAAGCTCAAGGATGGTACCGATCGATGCGCGCTACCCCATTTAGTGGGGGTAGAGCCTACTTGCAAGTCTCTCCGACCTTCACAAAAAAAGTTATTCAAGAATATCTCTTTCTCCTATGTGCTTTCATCCCTAACCCTAACCCTAACCCTTCCGAAAGTCGGAGAAGCTCAAGGATGGTACCGATCGATGCGCGCTACCCCATTTAGTGGGGGTAGAGCCTACTTGCAAGTCTCTCCGACCTTCACAAAAAAAGTTATTCAAGAATATCTCTTTCTCCTATGTGCTTTCATCCCTAACCCTAACCCTTCCGAAAGTCGGAGAAGCTCAAGGATGGTACTGATCGATGCGCGCTACCCCATTTAGTGGGGGTAGAGCCTACTTGCAAGTCTCTCCGACCTTCACAAAAAAAGTTATTCAAGAATATCTCTTTCTCCTATGTGCTTTCATCCCTAACCCTAACCCTAACCCTTCCGAAAGTCGGAGAAGCTCAAGGATGGTACTGATCGATGCGCGCAACCCCATTTAGTGGGGGTAGAGCCTACTTGCAAGTCTCTCCGACCTTCACAAAAAAAGTTATTCAAGAATATCTCCTCAGATTTTGGGGGAATTTCGTCGGTCGACCTCTTCCGAAGGTCGTACAAGCTCGGAGATGGTACCAATCGATCTGCAGGACCCAAATTAGTCCAGATGCAACCACTTTCCAAGTCTCTCCGACCTTCACAAAAAAAGTTATTCAAGAATATCTCTTTCTCCTATGTGCTTTCATCCCTAACCCTAACCCTAACCCTTCCGAAAGTCGGAGAAGCTCAAGGATGGTACCGATCGATGCGCGCTACCCCATTTAGTGGGGGTAGAGCCTACTTGCAAGTCTCTCCGACCTTCACAAAAAAAGTTATTCAAGAATATCTCTTTCTCCTATGTGCTTTCATCCCTAACCCTAACCCTAACCCTTCCGAAAGTCGGAGAAGCTCAAGGATGGTACCGATCGATGCGCGCAACCCCATTTAGTGGGGGTAGAGCCTACTTGCAAGTCTCTCCGACCTTCACAAAAAAAGTTATTCAAGAATATCTCCTCAGATTTGGGGGAATTTCGTCGGTCGACCTCTTCCGAAGGTCGTACAAGCTCGGGCATGGTACCAATCGATCCGCAGGACCCAAATTAGTCCAGATGCAACCACTTTCCAAGTCTCTCCGACCTTCACAAAAAAAGTTATTCAAGAATATCTCTTTCTCCTATGTGCTTTCATCCCTAACCCTAACCCTAACCCTTCCGAAAGTCGGAGAAGCTCAAGGATGGTACCGATCGATGCGCGCTACCCCATTTAGTGGGGGTAGAGCCTACTTGCAAGTCTCTCCGACCTTCACAAAAAAAGTTATTCAAGAATATCTCTTTCTCCTATGTGCTTTCATCCCTAACCCTAACCCTAACCCTTCCGAAAGTCGGAGAAGCTCAAGGATGGTACCGATCGATGCGCGCTACCCCATTTAGTGGGGGTAGAGCCTACTTGCAAGTCTCTCCGACCTTCACAAAAAAAGTTATTCAAGAATATCTCTTTCTCCTATGTGCTTTCATCCCTAACCCTAACCCTAACCCTTCCGAAAGTCGGAGAAGCTCAAGGATGGTACCGATCGATGCGCGCTACCCCATTTAGTGGGGGTAGAGCCTACTTGCAAGTCTCTCCGACCTTCACAAAAAAAGTTATTCAAGAATATCTCTTTCTCCTATGTGCTTTCATCCCTAACCCTAACCCTTCCGAAAGTCGGAGAAGCTCAAGGATGGTACCGATCGATGCGCGCTACCCCATTTAGTGGGGGTAGAGCCTACTTGCAAGTCTCTCCGACCTTCACAAAAAAAGTTATTCAAGAATATCTCTTTCTCCTATGTGCTTTCATCCCTAACCCTAACCCTTCCGAAAGTCGGAGAAGCTCAAGGATGGTACTGATCGATGCGCGCTACCCCATTTAGTGGGGGTAGAGCCTACTTGCAAGTCTCTCCGACCTTCACAAAAAAAGTTATTCAAGAATATCTCTTTCTCCTATGTGCTTTCATCCCTAACCCTAACCCTAACCCTTCCGAAAGTCGGAGAAGCTCAAGGATGGTACTGATCGATGCGCGCAACCCCATTTAGTGGGGGTAGAGCCTACTTGCAAGTCTCTCCGACCTTCACAAAAAAAGTTATTCAAGAATATCTCCTCAGATTTTGGGGGAATTTCGTCGGTCGACCTCTTCCGAAGGTCGTACAAGCTCGGGGATGGTACCAATCGATCTGCAGGACCCAAATTAGTCCAGATGCAACCACTTTCCAAGTCTCTCCGACCTTCACAAAAAAAGTTATTCAAGAATATCTCTTTCTCCTATGTGCTTTCATCCCTAACCCTAACCCTAACCCTTCCGAAAGTCGGAGAAGCTCAAGGATGGTACCGATCGATGGGCGCTACCCCATTTAGTGGGGGTAGAGCCTACTTGCAAGTCTCTCCGACCTTCACAAAAAAAGTTATTCAAGAATATCTCTTTCTCCTATGTGCTTTCATCCCTAACCCTAACCCTAACCCTTCCGAAAGTCGGAGAAGCTCAAGGATGGTACCGATCGATGCGCGCTACCCCATTTAGTGGGGGTAGAGCCTACTTGCAAGTCTATCCGACCTTCACAAAAAAAGTTATTCAAGAATATCTCTTTCTCCTATGTGCTTTCATCCCTAACCCTAACCCTTCCGAAAGTCGGAGAAGCTCAAGGATGGTACCGATCGATGCGCGCTACCCCATTTAGTGGGGGTAGAGCCTACTTGCAAGTCTCTCCGACCTTCACAAAAAAAGTTATTCAAGAATATCTCTTTCTCCTATGTGCTTTCATCCCTAACCCTAACCCTTCCGAAAGTCGGAGAAGCTCAAGGATGGTACTGATCGATGCGCGCTACCCCATTTAGTGGGGGTAGAGCCTACTTGCAAGTCTCTCCGACCTTCACAAAAAAAGTTATTCAAGAATATCTCTTTCTCCTATGTGCTTTCATCCCTAACCCTAACCCTAACCCTTCCGAAAGTCGGAGAAGCTCAAGGATGGTACTGATCGATGCGCGCAACCCCATTTAGTGGGGGTAGAGCCTACTTGCAAGTCTCTCCGACCTTCACAAAAAAAGTTATTCAAGAATATCTCCTCAGATTTTGGGGGAATTTCGTCGGTCGACCTCTTCCGAAGGTCGTACAAGCTCGGGGATGGTACCAATCGATCTGCAGGACCCAAATTAGTCCAGATGCAACCACTTTCCAAGTCTCTCCGACCTTCACAAAAAAAGTTATTCAAGAATATCTCTTTCTCCTATGTGCTTTCATCCCTAACCCTAACCCTAACCCTTCCGAAAGTCGGAGAAGCTCAAGGATGGTACCGATCGATGGGCGCTACCCCATTTAGTGGGGGTAGAGCCTACTTGCAAGTCTCTCCGACCTTCACAAAAAAAGTTATTCAAGAATATCTCTTTCTCCTATGTGCTTTCATCCCTAACCCTAACCCTAACCCTTCCGAAAGTCGGAGAAGCTCAAGGATGGTACCGATCGATGCGCGCAACCCCATTTAGTGGGGGTAGAGCCTACTTGCAAGTCTCTCCGACCTTCACAAAAAAAGTTATTCAAGAATATCTCCTCAGATTTGGGGGAATTTCGTCGGTCGACCTCTTCCGAAGGTCGTACAAGCTCGGGCATGGTACCAATCGATCCGCAGGACCCAAATTAGTCCAGATGCAACCACTTTCCAAGTCTCTCCGACCTTCACAAAAAAAGTTATTCAAGAATATCTCTTTCTCCTATGTGCTTTCATCCCTAACCCTAACCCTAACCCTTCCGAAAGTCGGAGAAGCTCAAGGATGGTACCGATCGATGCGCGCTACCCCATTTAGTGGGGGTAGAGCCTACTTGCAAGTCTCTCCGACCTTCACAAAAAAAGTTATTCAAGAATATCTCTTTCTCCTATGTGCTTTCATCCCTAACCCTAACCCTAACCCTTCCGAAAGTCGGAGAAGCTCAAGGATGGTACCGATCGATGCGCGCTACCCCATTTAGTGGGGGTAGAGCCTACTTGCAAGTCTCTCCGACCTTCACAAAAAAAGTTATTCAAGAATATCTCTTTCTCCTATGTGCTTTCATCCCTAACCCTAACCCTAACCCTTCCGAAAGTCGGAGAAGCTCAAGGATGGTACCGATCGATGCGCGCTACCCCATTTAGTGGGGGTAGAGCCTACTTGCAAGTCTCTCCGACCTTCACAAAAAAAGTTATTCAAGAATATCTCTTTCTCCTATGTGCTTTCATCCCTAACCCTAACCCTTCCGAAAGTCGGAGAAGCTCAAGGATGGTACCGATCGATGCGCGCTACCCCATTTAGTGGGGGTAGAGCCTACTTGCAAGTCTCTCCGACCTTCACAAAAAAAGTTATTCAAGAATATCTCTTTCTCCTATGTGCTTTCATCCCTAACCCTAACCCTTCCGAAAGTCGGAGAAGCTCAAGGATGGTACTGATCGATGCGCGCTACCCCATTTAGTGGGGGTAGAGCCTACTTGCAAGTCTCTCCGACCTTCACAAAAAAAGTTATTCAAGAATATCTCTTTCTCCTATGTGCTTTCATCCCTAACCCTAACCCTAACCCTTCCGAAAGTCGGAGAAGCTCAAGGATGGTACTGATCGATGCGCGCAACCCCATTTAGTGGGGGTAGAGCCTACTTGCAAGTCTCTCCGACCTTCACAAAAAAAGTTATTCAAGAATATCTCCTCAGATTTTGGGGGAATTTCGTCGGTCGACCTCTTCCGAAGGTCGTACAAGCTCGGGGATGGTACCAATCGATCTGCAGGACCCAAATTAGTCCAGATGCAACCACTTTCCAAGTCTCTCCGACCTTCACAAAAAAAGTTATTCAAGAATATCTCTTTCTCCTATGTGCTTTCATCCCTAACCCTAACCCTAACCCTTCCGAAAGTCGGAGAAGCTCAAGGATGGTACCGATCGATGGGCGCTACCCCATTTAGTGGGGGTAGAGCCTACTTGCAAGTCTCTCCGACCTTCACAAAAAAAGTTATTCAAGAATATCTCTTTCTCCTATGTGCTTTCATCCCTAACCCTAACCCTAACCCTTCCGAAAGTCGGAGAAGCTCAAGGATGGTACCGATCGATGCGCGCAACCCCATTTAGTGGGGGTAGAGCCTACTTGCAAGTCTCTCCGACCTTCACAAAAAAAGTTATTCAAGAATATCTCCTCAGATTTGGGGGAATTTCGTCGGTCGACCTCTTCCGAAGGTCGTACAAGCTCGGGGATGGTACCAATCGATCCGCAGGACCCAAATTAGTCCAGATGCAACCACTTTCCAAGTCTCTCCGACCTTCACAAAAAAAGTTATTCAAGAATATCTCTTTCTCCTATGTGCTTTCATCCCTAACCCTAACCCTAACCCTTCCGAAAGTCGGAGAAGCTCAAGGATGGTACCGATCGATGCGCGCTACCCCATTTAGTGGGGGTAGAGCCTACTTGCAAGTCTCTCCGACCTTCACAAAAAAAGTTATTCAAGAATATCTCTTTCTCCTATGTGCTTTCATCCCTAACCCTAACCCTAACCCTTCCGAAAGTCGGAGAAGCTCAAGGATGGTACCGATCGATGCGCGCTACCCCATTTAGTGGGGGTAGAGCCTACTTGCAAGTCTCTCCGACCTTCACAAAAAAAGTTATTCAAGAATATCTCTTTCTCCTATGTGCTTTCATCCCTAACCCTAACCCTAACCCTTCCGAAAGTCGGAGAAGCTCAAGGATGGTACCGATCGATGCGCGCTACCCCATTTAGTGGGGGTAGAGCCTACTTGCAAGTCTCTCCGACCTTCACAAAAAAAGTTATTCAAGAATATCTCTTTCTCCTATGTGCTTTCATCCCTAACCCTAACCCTAACCCTTCCGAAAGTCGGAGAAGCTCAAGGATGGTACTGATCGATGCGCGCAACCCCATTTAGTGGGGGTAGAGCCTACTTGCAAGTCTCTCCGACCTTCACAAAAAAAGTTATTCAAGAATATCTCCTCAGATTTGGGGGAATTTCGTCGGTCGACCTCTTCCGAAGGTCGTACAAGCTCGGGGATGGTACCAATCGATCTGCAGGACCCAAATTAGTCCAGATGCAACCACTTTCCAAGTCTCTCCGACCTTCACAAAAAAAGTTATTCAAGAATATCTCTTTCTCCTATGTGCTTTCATCCCTAACCCTAACCCTAACCCTTCCGAAAGTCGGAGAAGCTCAAGGATGGTACCGATCGATGCGCGCTACCCCATTTAGTGGGGGTAGAGCCTACTTGCAAGTCTCTCCGACCTTCACAAAAAAAGTTATTCAAGAATATCTCTTTCTCCTATGTGCTTTCATCCCTAACCCTAACCCTAACCCTTCCGAAAGTCGGAGAAGCTCAAGGATGGTACCGATCGATGCGCGCTACCCCATTTAGTGGGGGTAGAGCCTACTTGCAAGTCTCTCCGACCTTCACAAAAAACGTTATTCAAGAATATCTCTTTCTCCTATGTGCTTTCATCCCTAACCCTAACCCTAACCCTTCCGAAAGTCGGAGAAGCTCAAGGATGGTACCGATCGATGCGCGCTACCCCATTTAGTGGGGGTAGAGCCTACTTGCAAGTCTCTCCGACCTTCACAAAAAAAGTTATTAAAGAATATCTCTTTCTCCTATGTGCTTTCATCCCTAACCCTAACCCTAACCCTTCCGAAAGTCGGAGAAGCTCAAGGATGGTACCGATCGATGCGCGCTACCCCATTTAGTGGGGGTAGAGCCTACTTGCAAGTCTCTCCGACCTTCACAAAAAAAGTTATTCAAGAATATCTCTTTCTCCTATGTGCTTTCATCCCTAACCCTAACCCTTCCGAAAGTCGGAGAAGCTCAAGGATGGTACTGATCGATGCGCGCTACCCCATTTAGTGGGGGTAGAGCCTACTTGCAAGTCTCTCCGACCTTCACAAAAAAAGTTATTCAAGAATATCTCTTTCTCCTATGTGCTTTCATCCCTAACCCTAACCCTAACCCTTCCGAAAGTCGGAGAAGCTCAAGGATGGTACTGATCGATGCGCGCAACCCCATTTAGTGGGGGTAGAGCCTACTTGCAAGTCTCTCCGACCTTCACAAAAAAAGTTATTCAAGAATATCTCCTCAGATTTTGGGGGAATTTCGTCGGTCGACCTCTTCCGAAGGTCGTACAAGCTCGGGGATGGTACCAATCGATCTGCAGGACCCAAATTAGTCCAGATGCAACCACTTTCCAAGTCTCTCCGACCTTCACAAAAAAAGTTATTCAAGAATATCTCTTTCTCCTATGTGCTTTCATCCCTAACCCTAACCCTAACCCTTCCGAAAGTCGGAGAAGCTCAAGGATGGTACCGATCGATGCGCGCTACCCCATTTAGTGGGGGTAGAGCCTACTTGCAAGTCTCTCCGACCTTCACAAAAAAAGTTATTCAAGAATATCTCTTTCTCCTATGTGCTTTCATCCCTAACCCTAACCCTAACCCTTCCGAAAGTCGGAGAAGCTCAAGGATGGTACCGATCGATGCGCGCAACCCCATTTAGTGGGGGTAGAGCCTACTTGCAAGTCTCTCCGACCTTCACAAAAAAAGTTATTCAAGAATATCTCCTCAGATTTGGGGGAATTTCGTCGGTCGACCTCTTCCGAAGGTCGTACAAGCACGGGCATGGTACCAATCGATCCGCAGGACCCAAATTAGTCCAGATGCAACCACTTTCCAAGTCTCTCCGACCTTCACAAAAAAAGTTATTCAAGAATATCTCTTTCTCCTATGTGCTTTCATCCCTAACCCTAACCCTAACCCTTCCGAAAGTCGGAGAAGCTCAAGGATGGTACCGATCGATGCGCGCTACCCCATTTAGTGGGGGTAGAGCCTACTTGCAAGTCTCTCCGACCTTCACAAAAAAAGTTATTCAAGAATATCTCTTTCTCCTATGTGCTTTCATCCCTAACCCTAACCCTAACCCTTCCGAAAGTCGGAGAAGCTCAAGGATGGTACCGATCGATGCGCGCTACCCCATTTAGTGGGGGTAGAGCCTACTTGCAAGTCTCTCCGACCTTCACAAAAAAAGTTATTCAAGAATATCTCTTTCTCCTATGTGCTTTCATCCCTAACCCTAACCCTAACCCTTCCGAAAGTCGGAGAAGCTCAAGGATGGTACCGATCGATGCGCGCTACCCCATTTAGTGGGGGTAGAGCCTACTTGCAAGTCTCTCCGACCTTCACAAAAAAAGTTATTCAAGAATATCTCTTTCTCCTATGTGCTTTCATCCCTAACCCTAACCCTTCCGAAAGTCGGAGAAGCTCAAGGATGGTACTGATCGATGCGCGCTACCCCATTTAGTGGGGGTAGAGCCTACTTGCAAGTCTCTCCGACCTTCACAAAAAAAGTTATTCAAGAATATCTCTTTCTCCTATGTGCTTTCATCCCTAACCCTAACCCTAACCCTTCCGAAAGTCGGAGAAGCTCAAGGATGGTACTGATCGATGCGCGCAACCCCATTTAGTGGGGGTAGAGCCTACTTGCAAGTCTCTCCGACCTTCACAAAAAAAGTTATTCAAGAATATCTCCTCAGATTTTGGGGGAATTTCGTCGGTCGACCTCTTCCGAAGGTCGTACAAGCTCGGGGATGGTACCAATCGATCTGCAGGACCCAAATTAGTCCAGATGCAACCACTTTCCAAGTCTCTCCGACCTTCACAAAAAAAGTTATTCAAGAATATCTCTTTCTCCTATGTGCTTTCATCCCTAACCCTAACCCTAACCCTTCCGAAAGTCGGAGAAGCTCAAGGATGGTACCGATCGATGGGCGCTACCCCATTTAGTGGGGGTAGAGCCTACTTGCAAGTCTCTCCGACCTTCACAAAAAAAGTTATTCAAGAATATCTCTTTCTCCTATGTGCTTTCATCCCTAACCCTAACCCTAACCCTTCCGAAAGTCGGAGAAGCTCAAGGATGGTACCGATCGATGCGCGCAACCCCATTTAGTGGGGGTAGAGCCTACTTGCAAGTCTCTCCGACCTTCACAAAAAAAGTTATTCAAGAATATCTCCTCAGATTTGGGGGAATTTCGTCGGTCGACCTCTTCCGAAGGTCGTACAAGCTCGGGGATGGTACCAATCGATCCGCAGGACCCAAATTAGTCCAGATGCAACCACTTTCCAAGTCTCTCCGACCTTCACAAAAAAAGTTATTCAAGAATATCTCTTTCTCCTATGTGCTTTCATCCCTAACCCTAACCCTAACCCTTCCGAAAGTCGGAGAAGCTCAAGGATGGTACCGATCGATGCGCGCTACCCCATTTAGTGGGGGTAGAGCCTACTTGCAAGTCTCTCCGACCTTCACAAAAAAAGTTATTCAAGAATATCTCTTTCTCCTATGTGCTTTCATCCCTAACCCTAACCCTAACCCTTCCGAAAGTCGGAGAAGCTCAAGGATGGTACCGATCGATGCGCGCTACCCCATTTAGTGGGGGTAGAGCCTACTTGCAAGTCTCTCCGACCTTCACAAAAAAAGTTATTCAAGAATATCTCTTTCTCCTATGTGCTTTCATCCCTAACCCTAACCCTAACCCTTCCGAAAGTCGGAGAAGCTCAAGGATGGTACCGATCGATGCGCGCTACCCCATTTAGTGGGGGTAGAGCCTACTTGCAAGTCTCTCCGACCTTCACAAAAAAAGTTATTCAAGAATATCTCTTTCTCCTATGTGCTTTCATCCCTAACCCTAACCCTAACCCTTCCGAAAGTCGGAGAAGCTCAAGGATGGTACTGATCGATGCGCGCAACCCCATTTAGTGGGGGTAGAGCCTACTTGCAAGTCTCTCCGACCTTCACAAAAAAAGTTATTCAAGAATATCTCCTCAGATTTGGGGGAATTTCGTCGGTCGACCTCTTCCGAAGGTCGTACAAGCTCGGGGATGGTACCAATCGATCTGCAGGACCCAAATTAGTCCAGATGCAACCACTTTCCAAGTCTCTCCGACCTTCACAAAAAAAGTTATTCAAGAATATCTCTTTCTCCTATGTGCTTTCATCCCTAACCCTAACCCTAACCCTTCCGAAAGTCGGAGAAGCTCAAGGATGGTACCGATCGATGCGCGCTACCCCATTTAGTGGGGGTAGAGCCTACTTGCAAGTCTCTCCGACCTTCACAAAAAAAGTTATTCAAGAATATCTCTTTCTCCTATGTGCTTTCATCCCTAACCCTAACCCTAACCCTTCCGAAAGTCGGAGAAGCTCAAGGATGGTACCGATCGATGCGCGCTACCCCATTTAGTGGGGGTAGAGCCTACTTGCAAGTCTCTCCGACCTTCACAAAAAAAGTTATTCAAGAATATCTCCTCAGATTTGGGGGAATTTCGTCGGTCGACCTCTTCCGAAGGTCGTACAAGCTCGGGGATGGTACCAATCGATCCGCAGGACCCAAATTAGTCCAGATGCAACCACTTTCCAAGTCTCTCCGACCTTCACAAAAAAAGTTATTCAAGAATATCTCTTTCTCCTATGTGCTTTCATCCCTAACCCTAACCCTAACCCTTCCGAAAGTCGGAGAAGCTCAAGGATGGTACCGATCGATGCGCGCTACCCCATTTAGTGGGGGTAGAGCCTACTTGCAAGTCTCTCCGACCTTCACAAAAAAAGTTATTCAAGAATATCTCTTTCTCCTATGTGCTTTCATCCCTAACCCTAACCCTAACCCTTCCGAAAGTCGGAGAAGCTCAAGGATGGTACCGATCGATGCGCGCTACCCCATTTAGTGGGGGTAGAGCCTACTTTCAAGTCTCTCCGACCTTCACAAAAAACGTTATTCAAGAATATCTCTTTCTCCTATGTGCTTTCATCCCTAACCCTAACCCTAACCCTTCCGAAAGTCGGAGAAGCTCAAGGATGGTACTGATCGATGCGCGCTACCCCATTTAGTGGGGGTAGAGCCTACTTGCAAGTCTCTCCGACCTTCACAAAAAAAGTTATTCAAGAATATCTCTTTCTCCTATGTGCTTTCATCCCTAACCCTAACCCTAACCCTTCCGAAAGTCGGAGAAGCTCAAGGATGGTACCGATCGATGCGCGCTACCCCATTTAGTGGGGGTAGAGCCTACTTGCAAGTCTCTCCGACCTTCACAAAAAAAGTTATTCAAGAATATCTCTTTCTCCTATGTGCTTTCATCCCTAACCCTAACCCTAACCCTTCCGAAAGTCGGAGAAGCTCAAGGATGGTACTGATCGATGCGCGCAACCCCATTTAGTGGGGGTAGAGCCTACTTGCAAGTCTCTCCGACCTTCACAAAAAAAGTTATTCAAGAATATCTCCTCAGATTTTGGGGGAATTTCGTCGGTCGACCTCTTCCGAAGGTCGTACAAGCTCGGGGATGGTACCAATCGATCTGCAGGACCCAAATTAGTCCAGATGCAACCACTTTCCAAGTCTCTCCGACCTTCACAAAAAAAGTTATTCAAGAATATCTCTTTCTCCTATGTGCTTTCATCCCTAACCCTAACCCTAACCCTTCCGAAAGTCGGAGAAGCTCAAGGATGGTACCGATCGATGCGCGCTACCCCATTTAGTGGGGGTAGAGCCTACTTGCAAGTCTCTCCGACCTTCACAAAAAAAGTTATTCAAGAATATCTCTTTCTCCTATGTGCTTTCATCCCTAACCCTAACCCTAACCCTTCCGAAAGTCGGAGAAGCTCAAGGATGGTACCGATCGATGCGCGCAACCCCATTTAGTGGGGGTAGAGCCTACTTGCAAGTCTCTCCGACCTTCACAAAAAAAGTTATTCAAGAATATCTCCTCAGATTTGGGGGAATTTCGTCGGTCGACCTCTTCCGAAGGTCGTACAAGCTCGGGCATGGTACCAATCGATCCGCAGGACCCAAATTAGTCCAGATGCAACCACTTTCCAAGTCTCTCCGACCTTCACAAAAAAAGTTATTCAAGAATATCTCTTTCTCCTATGTGCTTTCATCCCTAACCCTAACCCTAACCCTTCCGAAAGTCGGAGAAGCTCAAGGATGGTACCGATCGATGCGCGCTACCCCATTTAGTGGGGGTAGAGCCTACTTGCAAGTCTCTCCGACCTTCACAAAAAAAGTTATTCAAGAATATCTCTTTCTCCTATGTGCTTTCATCCCTAACCCT
The DNA here is from genome assembly GCF_963576545.1 of Limanda limanda. Lineage (NCBI taxonomy): Eukaryota > Metazoa > Chordata > Actinopteri > Pleuronectiformes > Pleuronectidae > Limanda > Limanda limanda. The sequence continues at coordinate 176,054 of NW_026870528.1, forward strand.
AACCCTAACCCTTCCGAAAGTCGGAGAAGCTCAAGGATGGTACCGATCGATGCGCGCTACCCCATTTAGTGGGGGTAGAGCCTACTTGCAAGTCTCTCCGACCTTCACAAAAAAAGTTATTCAAGAATATCTCTTTCTCCTATGTGCTTTCATCCCTAACCCTAACCCTAACCCTTCCGAAAGTCGGAGAAGCTCAAGGATGGTACCGATCGATGCGCGCTACCCCATTTAGTGGGGGTAGAGCCTACTTGCAAGTCTCTCCGACCTTCACAAAAAAAGTTATTCAAGAATATCTCTTTCTCCTATGTGCTTTCATCCCTAACCCTAACCCTTCCGAAAGTCGGAGAAGCTCAAGGATGGTACTGATCGATGCGCGCTACCCCATTTAGTGGGGGTAGAGCCTACTTGCAAGTCTCTCCGACCTTCACAAAAAAAGTTATTCAAGAATATCTCTTTCTCCTATGTGCTTTCATCCCTAACCCTAACCCTAACCCTTCCGAAAGTCGGAGAAGCTCAAGGATGGTACTGATCGATGCGCGCAACCCCATTTAGTGGGGGTAGAGCCTACTTGCAAGTCTCTCCGACCTTCACAAAAAAAGTTATTCAAGAATATCTCCTCAGATTTTGGGGGAATTTCGTCGGTCGACCTCTTCCGAAGGTCGTACAAGCTCGGGGATGGTACCAATCGATCTGCAGGACCCAAATTAGTCCAGATGCAACCACTTTCCAAGTCTCTCCGACCTTCACAAAAAAAGTTATTCAAGAATATCTCTTTCTCCTATGTGCTTTCATCCCTAACCCTAACCCTAACCCTTCCGAAAGTCGGAGAAGCTCAAGGATGGTACCGATCGATGCGCGCTACCCCATTTAGTGGGGGTAGAGCCTACTTACAAGTCTCTCCGACCTTCACAAAAAAAGTTATTCAAGAATATCTCTTTCTCCTATGTGCTTTCATCCCTAACCCTAACCCTAACCCTTCCGAAAGTCGGAGAAGCTCAAGGATGGTACCGATCGATGCGCGCAACCCCATTTAGTGGGGGTAGAGCCTACTTGCAAGTCTCTCCGACCTTCACAAAAAAAGTTATTCAAGAATATCTCCTCAGATTTGGGGGAATTTCGTCGGTCGACCTCTTCCGAAGGTCGTACAAGCTCGGGCATGGTACCAATCGATCCGCAGGACCCAAATTAGTCCAGATGCAACCACTTTCCAAGTCTCTCCGACCTTCACAAAAAAAGTTATTCAAGAATATCTCTTTCTCCTATGTGCTTTCATCCCTAACCCTAACCCTAACCCTTCCGAAAGTCGGAGAAGCTCAAGGATGGTACCGATCGATGCGCGCTACCCCATTTAGTGGGGGTAGAGCCTACTTGCAAGTCTCTCCGACCTTCACAAAAAAAGTTATTCAAGAATATCTCTTTCTCCTATGTGCTTTCATCCCTAACCCTAACCCTAACCCTTCCGAAAGTCGGAGAAGCTCAAAGATGGTACCGATCGATGCGCGCTACCCCATTTAGTGGGGGTAGAGCCTACTTGCAAGTCTCTCCGACCTTCACAAAAAAAGTTATTCAAGAATATCTCTTTCTCCTATGTGCTTTCATCCCTAACCCTAACCCTTCCGAAAGTCGGAGAAGCTCAAGGATGGTACTGATCGATGCGCGCTACCCCATTTAGTGGGGGTAGAGCCTACTTGCAAGTCTCTCCGACCTTCACAAAAAAAGTTATTCAAGAATATCTCCTCAGATTTTGGGGGAATTTCGTCGGTCGACCTCTTCCGAAGGTCGTACAAGCTCGGGGATGGTACCAATCGATCTGCAGGACCCAAATTAGTCCAGATGCAACCACTTTCCAAGTCTCTCCGACCTTCACAAAAAAAGTTATTCAAGAATATCTCTTTCTCCTATGTGCTTTCATCCCTAACCCTAACCCTAACCCTTCCGAAAGTCGGAGAAGCTCAAGGATGGTACCGATCGATGCGCGCTACCCCATTTAGTGGGGGTAGAGCCTACTTGCAAGTCTCTCCGACCTTCACAAAAAAAGTTATTCAAGAATATCTCTTTCTCCTATGTGCTTTCATCCCTAACCCTAACCCTAACCCTTCCGAAAGTCGGAGAAGCTCAAGGATGGTACCGATCGATGCGCGCAACCCCATTTAGTGGGGGTAGAGCCTACTTGCAAGTCTCTCCGACCTTCACAAAAAAAGTTATTCAAGAATATCTCCTCAGATTTGGGGGAATTTCGTCGGTCGACCTCTTCCGAAGGTCGTACAAGCTCGGGGATGGTACCAATCGATCCGCAGGACCCAAATTAGTCCAGATGCAACCACTTTCCAAGTCTCTCCGACCTTCACAAAAAAAGTTATTCAAGAATATCTCTTTCTCCTATGTGCTTTCATCCCTAACCCTAACCCTAACCCTTCCGAAAGTCGGAGAAGCTCAAGGATGGTACCGATCGATGTGCGCTACCCCATTTAGTGGGGGTAGAGCCTACTTGCAAGTCTCTCCGACCTTCACAAAAAAAGTTATTCAAGAATATCTCTTTCTCCTATGTGCTTTCATCCCTAACCCTAACCCTAACCCTTCCGAAAGTCGGAGAAGCTCAAGGATGGTACCGATCGATGCGCGCTACCCCATTTAGTGGGGGTAGAGCCTACTTGCAAGTCTCTCCGACCTTCACAAAAAAAGTTATTCAAGAATATCTCTTTCTCCTATGTGCTTTCATCCCTAACCCTAACCCTTCCGAAAGTCGGAGAAGCTCAAGGATGGTACCGATCGATGCGCGCTACCCCATTTAGTGGGGGTAGAGCCTACTTGCAAGTCTCTCCGACCTTCACAAAAAAAGTTATTCAAGAATATCTCTTTCTCCTATGTGCTTTCATCCCTAACCCTAACCCTAACCCTTCCGAAAGTCGGAGAAGCTCAAGGATGGTACTGATCGATGCGCGCAACCCCATTTAGTGGGGGTAGAGCCTACTTGCAAGTCTCTCCGACCTTCACAAAAAAAGTTATTCAAGAATATCTCCTCAGATTTGGGGGAATTTCGTCGGTCGACCTCTTCCGAAGGTCGTACAAGCTCGGGGATGGTACCAATCGATCTGCAGGACCCAAATTAGTCCAGATGCAACCACTTTCCAAGTCTCTCCGACCTTCACAAAAAAAGTTATTCAAGAATATCTCTTTCTCCTATGTGCTTTCATCCCTAACCCTAACCCTAACCCTTCCGAAAGTCGGAGAAGCTCAAGGATGGTACCGATCGATGCGCGCTACCCCATTTAGTGGGGGTAGAGCCTACTTGCAAGTCTCTCCGACCTTCACAAAAAAAGTTATTCAAGAATATCTCTTTCTCCTATGTGCTTTCATCCCTAACCCTAACCCTAACCCTTCCGAAAGTCGGAGAAGCTCAAGGATGGTACCGATCGATGCGCGCTACCCCATTTAGTGGGGGTAGAGCCTACTTGCAAGTCTCTCCGACCTTCACAAAAAAAGTTATTCAAGAATATCTCCTCAGATTTGGGGGAATTTCGTCGGTCGACCTCTTCCGAAGGTCGTACAAGCTCGGGGATGGTACCAATCGATCTGCAGGACCCAAATTAGTCCAGATGCAACCACTTTCCAAGTCTCTCCGACCTTCACAAAAAAAGTTATTCAAGAATATCTCTTTCTCCTATGTGCTTTCATCCCTAACCCTAACCCTAACCCTTCCGAAAGTCGGAGAAGCTCAAGGATGGTACCGATCGATGCGCGCTACCCCATTTAGTGGGGGTAGAGCCTACTTGCAAGTCTCTCCGACCTTCACAAAAAAAGTTATTCAAGAATATCTCTTTCTCCTATGTGCTTTCATCCCTAACCCTAACCCTAACCCTTCCGAAAGTCGGAGAAGCTCAAGGATGGTACCGATCGATGCGCGCTACCCCATTTAGTGGGGGTAGAGCCTACTTGCAAGTCTCTCCGACCTTCACAAAAAACGTTATTCAAGAATATCTCTTTCTCCTATGTGCTTTCATCCCTAACCCTAACCCTAACCCTTCCGAAAGTCGGAGAAGCTCAAGGATGGTACCGATCGATGCGCGCTACCCCATTTAGTGGGGGTAGAGCCTACTTGCAAGTCTCTCCGACCTTCACAAAAAAAGTTATTCAAGAATATCTCTTTCTCCTATGTGCTTTCATCCCTAACCCTAACCCTAACCCTTCCGAAAGTCGGAGAAGCTCAAGGATGGTACCGATCGATGCGCGCTACCCCATTTAGTGGGGGTAGAGCCTACTTGCAAGTCTCTCCGACCTTCACAAAAAACGTTATTCAAGAATATCTCTTTCTCCTATGTGCTTTCATCCCTAACCCTAACCCTTCCGAAAGTCGGAGAAGCTCAAGGATGGTACTGATCGATGCGCGCAACCCCATTTAGTGGGGGTAGAGCCTACTTGCAAGTCTCTCCGACCTTCACAAAAAAAGTTATTCAAGAATATCTCCTCAGATTTGGGGGAATTTCGTCAGTCGACCTCTTCCGAAGGTCGTACAAGCTCGGGGATGGTACCAATCGATCCGCAGGACCCAAATTAGTCCAGATGCAACCACTTTCCAAGTCTCTCCGACCTTCACAAAAAAAGTTATTCAAGAATATCTCTTTCTCCTATGTGCTTTCATCCCTAACCCTAACCCTAACCCTTCCGAAAGTCGGAGAAGCTCAAGGATGGTACCGATCGATGCGCGCTACCCCATTTAGTGGGGGTAGAGCCTACTTGCAAGTCTCTCCGACCTTCACAAAAAAAGTTATTCAAGAATATCTCTTTCTCCTATGTGCTTTCATCCCTAACCCTAACCCTAACCCTTCCGAAAGTCGGAGAAGCTCAAGGATGGTACTGATCAATGCGCGCAACCCCATTTAGTGGGGGTAGAGCCTACTTGCAAGTCTCTCCGACCTTCACAAAAAAAGTTATTCAAGAATATCTCCTCAGATTTGGGGGAATTTCGTCGGTCGACCTCTTCCGAAGGTCGTACAAGCTCGGGGATGGTACCAATCGATCCGCAGGACCCAAATTAGTCCAGATGCAACCACTTTCCAAGTCTCTCCGACCTTCACAAAAAAAGTTATTCAAGAATATCTCTTTCTCCTATGTGCTTTCATCCCTAACCCTAACCCTAACCCTTCCGAAAGTCGGAGAAGCTCAAAGATGGTACCGATCGATGCGCGCTACCCCATTTAGTGGGGGTAGAGCCTACTTGCAAGTCTCTCCGACCTTCACAAAAAAAGTTATTCAAGAATATCTCTTTCTCCTATGTGCTTTCATCCCTAACCCTAACCCTAACCCTTCCGAAAGTCGGAGAAGCTCAAGGATGGTACCGATCGATGCGCGCTACCCCATTTAGTGGGGGTAGAGCCTACTTGCAAGTCTCTCCGACCTTCACAAAAAAAGTTATTCAAGAATATCTCCTCAGATTTGGGGGAATTTCGTCGGTCGACCTCTTCCGAAGGTCGTACAAGCTCGGGGATGGTACCAATCGATCCGCAGGACCCAAATTAGTCCAGATGCAACCACTTTCCAAGTCTCTCCGACCTTCACAAAAAAAGTTATTCAAGAATATCTCTTTCTCCTATGTGCTTTCATCCCTAACCCTAACCCTAACCCTTCCGAAAGTCGGAGAAGCTCAAGGATGGTACCGATCGATGCGCGCTACCCCATTTAGTGGGGGTAGAGCCTACTTGCAAGTCTCTCCGACCTTCACAAAAAAAGTTATTCAAGAATATCTCTTTCTCCTATGTGCTTTCATCCCTAACCCTAACCCTAACCCTTCCGAAAGTCGGAGAAGCTCAAGGATGGTACTGATCGATGCGCGCAACCCCATTTAGTGGGGGTAGAGCCTACTTGCAAGTCTCTCCGACCTTCACAAAAAAAGTTATTCAAGAATATCTCCTCAGATTTGGGGGAATTTCGTCGGTCGACCTCTTCCGAAGGTCGTACAAGCTCGGGGATGGTACCAATCGATCCGCAGGACCCAAATTAGTCCAGATGCAACCACTTTCCAAGTCTCTCCGACCTTCACAAAAAAAGTTATTCAAGAATATCTCTTTCTCCTATGTGCTTTCATCCCTAACCCTAACCCTAACCCTTCCGAAAGTCGGAGAAGCTCAAGGATGGTACCGATCGATGCGCGCTACCCCATTTAGTGGGGGTAGAGCCTACTTGCAAGTCTCTCCGACCTTCACAAAAAAAGTTATTCAAGAATATCTCTTTCTCCTATGTGCTTTCATCCCTAACCCTAACCCTAACCCTTCCGAAAGTCGGAGAAGCTCAAGGATGGTACCGATCGATGCGCGCTACCCCATTTAGTGGGGGTAGAGCCTACTTGCAAGTCTCTCCGACCTTCACAAAAAAAGTTATTCAAGAATATCTCTTTCTCCTATGTGCTTTCATCCCTAACCCTAACCCTAACCCTTCCGAAAGTCGGAGAAGCTCAAGGATGGTACCGATCGATGCGCGCTACCCCATTTAGTGGGGGTAGAGCCTACTTGCAAGTCTCTCCGACCTTCACAAAAAAAGTTATTCAAGAATATCTCTTTCTCCTATGTGCTTTCATCCCTAACCCTAACCCTAACCCTTCCGAAAGTCGGAGAAGCTCAAGGATGGTACCGATCGATGCGCGCTACCCCATTTAGTGGGGGTAGAGCCTACTTGCAAGTCTCTCCGACCTTCACAAAAAACGTTATTCAAGAATATCTCTTTCTCCTATGTGCTTTCATCCCTAACCCTAACCCTAACCCTTCCGAAAGTCGGAGAAGCTCAAAGATGGTACTGATCGATGCGCGCAACCCCATTTAGTGGGGGTAGAGCCTACTTGCAAGTCTCTCCGACCTTCACAAAAAAAGTTATTCAAGAATATCTCCTCAGATTTGGGGGAATTTCGTCGGTCGACCTCTTCCGAAGGTCGTACAAGCTCGGGGATGGTACCAATCGATCCGCAGGACCCAAATTAGTCCAGATGCAACCACTTTCCAAGTCTCTCCGACCTTCACAAAAAAAGTTATTCAAGAATATCTCTTTCTCCTATGTGCTTTCATCCCTAACCCTAACCCTAACCCTTCCGAAAGTCGGAGAAGCTCAAGGATGGTACCGATCGATGTGCGCTACCCCATTTAGTGGGGGTAGAGCCTACTTGCAAGTCTCTCCGACCTTCACAAAAAAAGTTATTCAAGAATATCTCTTTCTCCTATGTGCTTTCATCCCTAACCCTAACCCTAACCCTTCCGAAAGTCGGAGAAGCTCAAGGATGGTACTGATCGATGCGCGCAACCCCATTTAGTGGGGGTAGAGCCTACTTGCAAGTCTCTCCGACCTTCACAAAAAAAGTTATTCAAGAATATCTCCTCAGATTTGGGGGAATTTCGTCGGTCGACCTCTTCCGAAGGTCGTACAAGCTCGGGGATGGTACCAATCGATCCGCAGGACCCAAATTAGTCCAGATGCAACCACTTTCCAAGTCTCTCCGACCTTCACAAAAAAAGTTATTCAAGAATATCTCTTTCTCCTATGTGCTTTCATCCCTAACCCTAACCCTAACCCTTCCGAAAGTCGGAGAAGCTCAAGGATGGTACCGATCGATGCGCGCTACCCCATTTAGTGGGGGTAGAGCCTACTTGCAAGTCTCTCCGACCTTCACAAAAAAAGTTATTCAAGAATATCTCTTTCTCCTATGTGCTTTCATCCCTAACCCTAACCCTAACCCTTCCGAAAGTCGGAGAAGCTCAAGGATGGTACCGATCGATGCGCGCTACCCCATTTAGTGGGGGTAGAGCCTACTTGCAAGTCTCTCCGACCTTCACAAAAAAAGTTATTCAAGAATATATCTTTCTCCTATGTGCTTTCATCCCTAACCCTAACCCTAACCCTTCCGAAAGTCGGAGAAGCTCAAGGATGGTACCGATCGATGCGCGCTACCCCATTTAGTGGGGGTAGAGCCTACTTGCAAGTCTCTCCGACCTTCACAAAAAAAGTTATTCAAGAATATCTCTTTCTCCTATGTGCTTTCATCCCTAACCCTAACCCTAACCCTTCCGAAAGTCGGAGAAGCTCAAGGATGGTACCGATCGATGCGCGCTACCCCATTTAGTGGGGGTAGAGCCTACTTGCAAGTCTCTCCGACCTTCACAAAAAAAGTTATTCAAGAATATCTCTTTCTCCTATGTGCTTTCATCCCTAACCCTAACCCTAACCCTTCCGAAAGTCGGAGAAGCTCAAGGATGGTACCGATCGATGCGCGCTACCCCATTTAGTGGGGGTAGAGCCTACTTGCAAGTCTCTCCGACCTTCACAAAAAAAGTTATTCAAGAATATCTCTTTCTCCTATGTGCTTTCATCCCTAACCCTAACCCTTACCCTTCCGAAAGTCGGAGAAGCTCAAGGATGGTACCGATCGATGCGCGCTACCCCATTTAGTGGGGGTAGAGCCTACTTGCAAGTCTCTCCGACCTTCACAAAAAAAGTTATTCAAGAATATCTCTTTCTCCTATGTGCTTTCATCCCTAACCCTAACCCTAACCCTTCCGAAAGTCGGAGAAGCTCAAGGATGGTACTGATCGATGCGCGCAACCCCATTTAGTGGGGGTAGAGCCTACTTGCAAGTCTCTCCGACCTTCACAAAAAAAGTTATTCAAGAATATCTCCTCAGATTTGGGGGAATTTCGTCGGTCGACCTCTTCCGAAGGTCGTACAAGCTCGGGGATGGTACCAATCGATCCGCAGGACCCAAATTAGTCCAGATGCAACCACTTTCCAAGTCTCTCCGACCTTCACAAAAAAAGTTATTCAAGAATATCTCTTTCTCCTATGTGCTTTCATCCCTAACCCTAACCCTAACCCTTCCGAAAGTCGGAGAAGCTCAAGGATGGTACCGATCGATGCGCGCTACCCCATTTAGTGGGGGTAGAGCCTACTTGCAAGTCTCTCCGACCTTCACAAAAAAAGTTATTCAAGAATATCTCTTTCTCCTATGTGCTTTCATCCCTAACCCTAACCCTAACCCTTCCGAAAGTCGGAGAAGCTCAAGGATGGTACCGATCGATGCGCGCTACCCCATTTAGTGGGGGTAGAGCCTACTTGCAAGTCTCTCCGACCTTTACAAAAAAAGTTATTCAAGAATATCTCCTCAGATTTGGGGGAATTTCGTCGGTCGACCTCTTCCGAAGGTCGTACAAGCTCGGGGATGGTACCAATCGATCCGCAGGACCCAAATTAGTCCAGATGCAACCACTTTCCAAGTCTCTCCGACCTTCACAAAAAAAGTTATTCAAGAATATCTCTTTCTCCTATGTGCTTTCATCCCTAACCCTAACCCTAACCCTTCCGAAAGTCGGAGAAGCTCAAGGATGGTACCGATCAATGCGCGCTACCCCATTTAGTGGGGGTAGAGCCTACTTGCAAGTCTCTCCGACCTTCACAAAAAAAGTTATTCAAGAATATCTCTTTCTCCTATGTGCTTTCATCCCTAACCCTAACCCTAACCCTTCCGAAAGTCGGAGAAGCTCAAGGATGGTACCGATCGATGCGCGCTACCCCATTTAGTGGGGGTAGAGCCTACTTGCAAGTCTCTCCGACCTTCACAAAAAAAGTTATTCAAGAATATCTCTTTCTCCTATGTGCTTTCATCCCTAACCCTAACCCTAACCCTTCCGAAAGTCGGAGAAGCTCAAGGATGGTACCGATCGATGCGCGCTACCCCATTTAGTGGGGGTAGAGCCTACTTGCAAGTCTCTCCGACCTTCACAAAAAAAGTTATTCAAGAATATCTCCTCAGATTTGGGGGAATTTCGTCGGTCGACCTCTTCCGAAGGTCGTACAAGCTCGGGGATGGTACCAATCGATCCGCAGGACCCAAATTAGTCCAGATGCAACCACTTTCCAAGTCTCTCCGACCTTCACAAAAAAAGTTATTCAAGAATATCTCTTTCTCCTATGTGCTTTCATCCCTAACCCTAACCCTTCCGAAAGTCGGAGAAGCTCAAGGATGGTACCGATCGATGCGCGCTACCCCATTTAGTGGGGGTAGAGCCTACTTGCAAGTCTCTCCGACCTTCACAAAAAAAGTTATTCAAGAATATCTCTTTCTCCTATGTGCTTTCATCCCTAACCCTAACCCTTCCGAAAGTCGGAGAAGCTCAAGGATGGTACCGATCGATGCGCGCTACCCCATTTAGTGGGGGTAGAGCCTACTTGCAAGTCTCTCCGACCTTCACAAAAAAAGTTATTCAAGAATATCTCTTTCTCCTATGTGCTTTCATCCCTAACCCTAACCCTAACCCTTCCGAAAGTCGGAGAAGCTCAAGGATGGTACCGATCGATGCGCGCTACCCCATTTAGTGGGGGTAGAGCCTACTTGCAAGTCTCTCCGACCTTCACAAAAAAAGTTATTCAAGAATATCTCTTTCTCCTATGTGCTTTCATCCCTAACCCTAACCCTAACCCTTCCGAAAGTCGGAGAAGCTCAAGGATGGTACCGATCGATGCGCGCTACCCCATTTAGTGGGGGTAGAGCCTACTTGCAAGTCTCTCCGACCTTCACAAAAAAAGTTATTCAAGAATATCTCTTTCTCCTATGTGCTTTCATCCCTAACCCTAACCCTAACCCTTCCGAAAGTCGGAGAAGCTCAAGGATGGTACCGATCGATGCGCGCTACCCCATTTAGTGGGGGTAGAGCCTACTTGCAAGTCTCTCCGACCTTCACAAAAAAAGTTATTCAAGAATATCTCTTTCTCCTATGTGCTTTCATCCCTAACCCTAACCCTAACCCTTCCGAAAGTCGGAGAAGCTCAAGGATGGTACTGATCGATGCGCGCAACCCCATTTAGTGGGGGTAGAGCCTACTTGCAAGTCTCTCCGACCTTCACAAAAAAAGTTATTCAAGAATATCTCCTCAGATTTGGGGGAATTTCGTCGGTCGACCTCTTCCGAAGGTCGTACAAGCTCGGGGATGGTACCAATCGATCCGCAGGACCCAAATTAGTCCAGATGCAACCACTTTCCAAGTCTCTCCGACCTTCACAAAAAAAGTTATTCAAGAATATCTCTTTCTCCTATGTGCTTTCATCCCTAACCCTAACCCTAACCCTTCCGAAAGTCGGAGAAGCTCAAGGATGGTACCGATCGATGCGCGCTACCCCATTTAGTGGGGGTAGAGCCTACTTGCAAGTCTCTCCGACCTTCACAAAAAAAGTTATTCAAGAATATCTCTTTCTCCTATGTGCTTTCATCCCTAACCCTAACCCTAACCCTTCCGAAAGTCGGAGAAGCTCAAGGATGGTACCGATCGATGCGCGCTACCCCATTTAGTGGGGGTAGAGCCTACTTGCAAGTCTCTCCGACCTTCACAAAAAAAGTTATTCAAGAATATCTCCTCAGATTTGGGGGAATTTCGTCGGTCGACCTCTTCCGAAGGTCGTACAAGCTCGGGGATGGTACCAATCGATCCGCAGGACCCAAATTAGTCCAGATGCAACCACTTTCCAAGTCTCTCCGACCTTCACAAAAAAAGTTATTCAAGAATATCTCTTTCTCCTATGTGCTTTCATCCCTAACCCTAACCCTAACCCTTCCGAAAGTCGGAGAAGCTCAAGGATGGTACCGATCGATGCGCGCTACCCCATTTAGTGGGGGTAGAGCCTACTTGCAAGTCTCTCCGACCTTCACAAAAAAAGTTATTCAAGAATATCTCTTTCTCCTATGTGCTTTCATCCCTAACCCTAACCCTAACCCTTCCGAAAGTCGGAGAAGCTCAAGGATGGTACCGATCGATGCGCGCTACCCCATTTAGTGGGGGTAGAGCCTACTTGCAAGTCTCTCCGACCTTCACAAAAAACGTTATTCAAGAATATCTCTTTCTCCTATGTGCTTTCATCCCTAACCCTAACCCTAACCCTTCCGAAAGTCGGAGAAGCTCAAGGATGGTACCGATCGATGCGCGCTACCCCATTTAGTGGGGGTAGAGCCTACTTGCAAGTCTCTCCGACCTTCACAAAAAAAGTTATTCAAGAATATCTCTTTCTCCTATGTGCTTTCATCCCTAACCCTAACCCTAACCCTTCCGAAAGTCGGAGAAGCTCAAGGATGGTACCGATCGATGCGCGCTACCCCATTTAGTGGGGGTAGAGCCTACTTGCAAGTCTCTCCGACCTTCACAAAAAACGTTATTCAAGAATATCTCTTTCTCCTATGTGCTTTCATCCCTAACCCTAACCCTTCCGAAAGTCGGAGAAGCTCAAGGATGGTACTGATCGATGCGCGCAACCCCATTTAGTGGGGGTAGAGCCTACTTGCAAGTCTCTCCGACCTTCACAAAAAAAGTTATTCAAGAATATCTCCTCAGATTTGGGGGAATTTCGTCAGTCGACCTCTTCCGAAGGTCGTACAAGCTCGGGGATGGTACCAATCGATCCGCAGGACCCAAATTAGTCCAGATGCAACCACTTTCCAAGTCTCTCCGACCTTCACAAAAAAAGTTATTCAAGAATATCTCTTTCTCCTATGTGCTTTCATCCCTAACCCTAACCCTAACCCTTCCGAAAGTCGGAGAAGCTCAAGGATGGTACCGATCGATGCGCGCTACCCCATTTAGTGGGGGTAGAGCCTACTTGCAAGTCTCTCCGACCTTCACAAAAAAAGTTATTCAAGAATATCTCTTTCTCCTATGTGCTTTCATCCCTAACCCTAACCCTAACCCTTCCGAAAGTCGGAGAAGCTCAAGGATGGTACTGATCAATGCGCGCAACCCCATTTAGTGGGGGTAGAGCCTACTTGCAAGTCTCTCCGACCTTCACAAAAAAAGTTATTCAAGAATATCTCCTCAGATTTGGGGGAATTTCGTCGGTCGACCTCTTCCGAAGGTCGTACAAGCTCGGGGATGGTACCAATCGATCCGCAGGACCCAAATTAGTCCAGATGCAACCACTTTCCAAGTCTCTCCGACCTTCACAAAAAAAGTTATTCAAGAATATCTCTTTCTCCTATGTGCTTTCATCCCTAACCCTAACCCTAACCCTTCCGAAAGTCGGAGAAGCTCAAAGATGGTACCGATCGATGCGCGCTACCCCATTTAGTGGGGGTAGAGCCTACTTGCAAGTCTCTCCGACCTTCACAAAAAAAGTTATTCAAGAATATCTCTTTCTCCTATGTGCTTTCATCCCTAACCCTAACCCTAACCCTTCCGAAAGTCGGAGAAGCTCAAGGATGGTACCGATCGATGCGCGCTACCCCATTTAGTGGGGGTAGAGCCTACTTGCAAGTCTCTCCGACCTTCACAAAAAAAGTTATTCAAGAATATCTCCTCAGATTTGGGGGAATTTCGTCGGTCGACCTCTTCCGAAGGTCGTACAAGCTCGGGGATGGTACCAATCGATCCGCAGGACCCAAATTAGTCCAGATGCAACCACTTTCCAAGTCTCTCCGACCTTCACAAAAAAAGTTATTCAAGAATATCTCTTTCTCCTATGTGCTTTCATCCCTAACCCTAACCCTAACCCTTCCGAAAGTCGGAGAAGCTCAAGGATGGTACCGATCGATGCGCGCTACCCCATTTAGTGGGGTAGAGCCTACTTGCAAGTCTCTCCGACCTTCACAAAAAAAGTTATTCAAGAATATCTCTTTCTCCTATGTGCTTTCATCCCTAACCCTAACCCTTCCGAAAGTCGGAGAAGCTCAAGGATGGTACTGATCGATGCGCGCAACCCCATTTAGTGGGGGTAGAGCCTACTTGCAAGTCTCTCCGACCTTCACAAAAAAAGTTATTCAAGAATATCTCCTCAGATTT